>NC_090250.1:54025254-54057754 GCF_037325665.1 Littorina saxatilis | reverse complement strand
GAGAGCATGACAGTGCTGCCTCAACTTGTACAAAGCCGGATATAACGTCATCAAAAACATGTATCAAAAGAATGATCAATATGTCTGGGGATATCATTCTTTCTTTATTTGGTGTTTAACGTCGTTTTCAACCACGAAGGTTATATCGCGACGGGGAAAGGGGGGAGATTGTCAATTGTTTCTTGTTCACAAAAACACTAATCAAAAATTTGCTCCAGGGGCTTGCAACGTAGTACAATGTATTACCTTACTGGGAGAATGCAAGTTTCCAGTACAAAGGACTTAACATTTCTTACATACTGCTTGACTAAAATCTTTACAAAAATTGACTATATTCTATACAAGAAACACTTAACAAGGGTAAAAAGAGAAACATAATCCGTTAGTCGCCTCTTACGACATGCTGGGGAGCATCGGGTAAATTCTTCCCCCTAACCCGCGGGGGGTGGGGATATCATATCCAGGAACTCTCATGTAAAGTTTCATGAAGATCGGTCTAGTAGTTTCTCTGAATCGCTCTATACACAAACACATACACACACACACACACACACACACACACACACACACACACGCACACACACACACACACACACACACACACACACACACACACACACACACACACACACACACACACACACACACACACACATACACCACAACCCTCATCTTGATTCCCCGTCTATGCTAAAACATTTAGTCAAAACTTGACTAAATGTAAAACGGGCACACCTATCGTTTGTCTGGGTCACTGCCAGCAAGGATGACGCTGTTCAGGCATTCAATTTGACCACTGTGTGCGGAATTCACTTCATAATGAAAACAAAGAAAACACTTTTCGGGACCAGAGCTTGTTTCAAACAAGGAAAACACTGTCCAGCCATATACTTTGACCACTCTGTGGGAAATTATCTTCATTAAAAGAGCTTGTTTCAGGCATAGGTGAAGCACATGCACACACCAAGTATTTGTCTTGGTCACGGCCAGCCGGTAGGACATTATCCAGACAATCATCCTTTGTCCATTCCGCGCGGAATTAACTTCATTATCAAAAATCCCGTGTCAGGATCAGAACTTGTTGAGACAAAGAGACAGATCAAGGACACGATGACACTGTCCAGACATCCACCATTTGACCACTTTATGCACAATTCTATTCCTTTTTTCAAACCACTTGTATGAAGGAGAGCTTGTTTCAGGCATAAGTCTAGCAAACAGAGTGCACGGCAAGCAATCGTCTCGGTCAACACCAGTCACATCGAGCGTGTCCAAGCAGGAATTCTTTGGCCACTCTATACGAAATTAACATTGTTTTCACACAAAATCACGTGTGAAGTTTAAAGCTTGTTTCAGACAAAGGTCAAACAAACACAGCACACGCCACCTATTTGTCTAGATCTATGCGAATACTTTACTCTACTTTTTCTCTCCCTAGTGCAGCTTTTAATCAGACAGCTGAGGTCCGCGTAGTGTTTTTTGGCAGAGCTCGGTGTACTTCGGTCGTACTCCACAAAAGCCTTGCGGGCAACGATACTGTGGTTCTTGGCTAGTGAGGCATCCACTTTTTTTTAGTGTATCATGTTTTCCTGTGTTTGTGTGTGTGTGTGTGTGTGTGTGTGTGTGAGTGTGTGTGTGTGTGTGTATGTGTATGTGTGTGTGTATGTATGTGTGTGTGTGTGTGTGTGTGTAAATAAAAAGTGTGTATGTACGTGCGGGCACACACACACACACACACACACACACACACACACACACACACACACACACACACACACACACACACACACACACACACACACACACACACACACACACGCACACGAAACCGCAACGTTAAATTTAGGTTGAATTTCAGTCAGTTAAATATAATCCTCAAAGAAAGAGGGGAAAGAGTTGACCAAAGTGTTCACAAACTACAGTTCTAACAACAGCACCAGCTTGAGAATTGGCCTGATCGAATATTCGTGGGTTCTTGTGATATTTCCTTAAAATGTCATAATGCAGAAAATCAGAACTACGCTGGAGACATTGCATTCCTGTTACATTAATATCTCGCCTTGCTTGTTGGGAATATCGGCAACAAAGCGTATACCAAAGACCAACGTGGTAATGAAGGACCTTTTTGTTGTTATCCAAAATGCCAAACATCAAACCAATGAAGTGATTCCGGCAGTAGTGGTATTTTGCGGAGTGAGCTCTATCCTCTGAAAGGTCTGCTGTTTTTCGCCATTTTGTTAGACATAAATAATGACACACAAAAATATATAAGTTGTGCATCAGAGAAATGATTTGCAAAGTTCATATATTTGTGTGTGTGTGTGTGTGTGTGTGTGTGTGTGTGTGTGTGTGTGTGTGTGTGTGTGTGTGTGCGCGCGTGTGTGTGTGTGTGTACGTGCAAGCGCGTGTGTGGTGTGTGTGTGTGAGCGTGCGTATGTGTGTGTGTGTGTGTGTGTGTGTGTGTATGCGCACAGACAGACTGACAGAACAACAGACAGACAGACAGACAGGCAGAGGGAGACTTACTGACAAACATAAACGAACCACAAGACATCCAAACAAACACACAAACAAAGGTGCCGTAACTTAGTTTCATCCACCGGAAAGTAAACACGCGTTAAATAGGTCAACGGGACAGTGGTAGACAAGTCACTTGAACATTGGTTTCAAACGTTAAACCAGAGAAGGCGTAATCCGCCGGCCACGTGATTGCATTGTAATCTTCTTGAGGGCAGAAGAGAGAACTTGTTTTTGGACAGTACTTTTTCTTAGTCGGCGAGTTGGAAAAGAGCCAGGGGAAAGGAGAAAGTCTGTCGTGTACGCGACGTGAGTCTGACTGCCAATTACGTATTGTCCATGTTTTTTTGTTTGTTCGTTCATGGGCTGAAACGCACACGGGTTTTACGTGTATGACCGTTTTTACCCCGCCATTTAGGCAGCCATACGCCGCTTTCGGAGGAAGCATGCTGGGTATTTTCGTATTTCTATTACCCACCGAACTCTGACATGGATTACAGGATCTTTTTTTGTGCGCACTTGGTCTTGTGCTTGCGTGTACACACGGGGGTGTTCGGACACCGAGGAGAGTCTGCACACAAAGTTGACTCTGAGAAATAAATCTCTCGCCGAACGTGGGGACGAACTCACGCTGACAGCGGCCAACTGGATACAAATCCAGCGCGCTACCGACTGAGCTACATCCCCGCCCACGTATTGTCCATGATGACACGGCGAAAAAAAACCAGCTCACAAAAGAATAAACACATACTAAAAAGGACACAGAAAATGACCGTATGTTTTGTATGGAAAGCAAGGCAGAAGTCAGGGCAAAAACAAATGATTGTGATGTTTGAAGGTGAGAGAACTCATTTCTTTTGCTGCTTGTCACACATTTCCTGTCAAAAGCAAACATGAGAAAACGATCAATAGCAACAGCAAAAGCTGCAACATCACAGATACAGAAGCGAAGAAGACAAAACACAAACACAAACAAAAACCAAACAAATACGCAGAACAAAGAGAAAATAAGGCCCAAAACAATTAGTCTGTTTACGGTAACCCGACCGACCCTATTTTTTTTTGCGCGACCCTAGATTTGTTTTTGGCATTAGGGAAAAAAAACAACAAAAAAAACAAATAACGTAAAAATATGGTTTTTTGGAGAAAAAAACAAAACAAATCCCGACCTACCGACCCTATTTTTTTGGCCTATGTTACCGTAAACAGACCTATTTTTTTGTGTGGCCTAACAAGCACACGAAAAACGCAACAGCAACAACAACAACATTCGACCTCCACCTGCAAGAATATCTCTATCAACACATTCTCATTCACATCATCACGTGATTAAACTCACCTATCCTGACCTCGTCCAGCACGCCAGGTATAAGCAGAGGGCGGGAGGAGAGGAGGAAGAGGAAGAAGACAGTCTGCAGGTGACAGCGAGCGGCCAGCACGTGCAACGCTCTCAGCACCTCCATGGTCACAGGTATGTCCACTTGCTCTCCGCACAGGTGTTAACTCCAGTGGTCATCCTCCGTGGGCACATATGGCTACACACTCACGTTGCCCTCTGGTGCAGGTGTTTCGCGAAGGTACCTCCTTGGTCTTTGGTTTGCCTAACAACCTGCTTTGGTCAATTGTTTTGATTTGTTAAGGCTGTGTATGTTTTGGAACGTTAGCTGTTTTTCTGTTTCGGATTTGTGTATGTCAGCACTGCGCATTAATTGACACGCTCTCAATTTACCCAAGTAGTGGTTTAAACCAGTATTTGATTTACCGTGTTTTGTTTTGCACCAAACAGGAACTATTACTCCACACAGGTTCCATTTATTTATTTATTATGTCACCATACACATTGTTCTATAGTTGGTACAGCCTATTCCTTTCACAGAGAAAAATACAATGGCGTTTTTTGAATATTTACACATTTAAGTTAACTTTCTGAATGTAACACTATTTTAAGAACGCCACTTCTTTGGGTAACTCCTTCAGTTTCGTTGTGAAAATATTCCTCCACGCTAGGTCTGTTGGTCAGAATAGTCTACTTACTCAGTCACGGTAGTGTTCCCACACCCACAGGCAAGACACACGTGTGGACACCAGCTACTCCGCACCACAAAGCCATGTGCCAGCGTGACGACGAGAAGACGACGAATCCTGCATCGTGGACAAAGACGAAAGACTGAGCAAGACAGGAGAAAAGTTATGACTGCTTTCTCTTCTCTCTCGCCCCCTTGGCCTCGCAACGTCCTTCACTCCTTGTTCGTGCGTGCTTTCCTTCTCTCCTCTTCTTGCCTCTCCCTCTCCTTGTCTCTTCACACGGCCGCCATTCTGCTTGATTGTTGTGTTCCTTTCTCTCGCTTGTTTTTCTCTCAGCGGAGTCCTCGGTCCTTCGTCTTGACGACAACACAGTCAGTCTTCGTGGCGGATGGAAAACAGATACGTTTTTTCGCTCTCATGCGCATGCGTGGAGTCCCTCCTCAGAGGTAATCCTTCCGTGGCAGAAGAGTGTGAGAGAAAAACGTAACATGACTTCACTGTGTCGCACTCGGTTTAGTCAGGGTAAGCCACGAGCCTGTACCCTCCTCGTGCCTGCTGTAACTCCTCCCCCCCCCCTCCCCCAAGATCGATCGATTTTTCTGAGCCGCCGTGTGAGCTATCGGGGACAGCATTTGGCGTATAGGAATGGCTAGGCGGGGGAAGCAGCAAGCAAGTGCAGTGGTGATCCCCCCCCCCCCTCTGTGTGTATAGTCAGCCACCCCCCACCCCTGTCAGCCCCCCCCCCACCCCCCTTTCACTGTCTGTCTTAATGCACGACTGTCTGCATGTCGTGTGATTATTGCTGGTACTGTTTTGTATGTGTGTGTGTGTGTGTGTGTGTGTGTGTGTGTGTGTGTGTGTGTATGTGTGGGGTGTGTGTGTTTGTATGAGATTGAGAGTGTGTGTGTGTGTGTGTGTGTGTGTGTGTTTGTGTGTATATATATGTATATAACATCAGAAATTCTGAAAGAAACAATTGAAAGTCAGCAGAGACTTTCTTCCGAGATTTGTTAAAATCTCTTAGCAGAGAAAGAGAGAGAAATAAGTATCCCTTCGCAGACAGCCTATTGGGAGCATCAGACCCTCCTCAAGGGGGACCGAGATTTACAATGCAAAGTCCCTTTGTATATATATATATCCCATGACCTCCCTTCTTTGTCTCTGTTACTTCAGTATGGGTATATATGTTGTATTTTTATAGCTCAATAAATACATCATGGACTCAAAAAAATATATGATAGTGCAGATTCCGATTTGGGCGAAGAACTACTTTGCTCCCGACCTTTGACCTCGCGCCGAACAATGTGACACATTTGTATGAAGTTCCAAAATCGTATTGCACGGCTCAGAAAACCATATCAGTTGCACGCAAAAATGAATCTCAGAACTGATCTGATGTATGAGATGCAATAAGCAAACGTTTCTTTCATTATGAAAGCAATGCAGGTGGGAAAAAACGAACATTCAACTTACAAGATAACCAGATGCTAGCGAACCAAAACAAAAACACGAGTACCCTCCCCTTGCTTCGTTAGCAGACGACTTTTGAGAATCTGTCAGACCGTCCTTACCTGGCACGGTTGGGCTTCGCTATCATCAGCTGTTTCACGTGTTTTGCGAGCAAGTCTACTCTTTTGCCTGGCTCTGCAGTAAGTCCACATTGGCGATGAAGGTATCTAAGAACTTAACATGTGTGTATTTTTCCGTAATCCAGTCATATTCTTTCAAAATGCAATCAAGCGGCGGTGACAGACTTGGGTCCTGTTTTCATCGCATCAATACCAGTTTAGGTTCATGCAAACACACTCGCAAAACATGTAGATACATTTCAAATAGGGAGCAAATGGTTAAATCTACATATGTGTTCCCTAAAATTTGCTTCTCTGTCAATAAGACTAATTGTATAATAATGCGTTCGAAAAAAACAACGTGGAATCGATTCTGAATCGAGTCGAGTAAGCCAAATGGGGGCCAAACCGGTTTCCCCGTTCCGCCGACCTGAAACGCAAAAGAATTGTGCGCTTCAACTAAATGGATTTCTATACGACTTCATTACTTTCTTGCAACTTATGAACCTTTACTTAACGCTTTTAAACGGTCTGAAAGTAGTGTTACCGCGTACTTATAGATGCACTCATTCGTTTTATTTTTTCAGCGACGGTCACTTAGTTTAAGGTTGCAAAAAGGCCATGTCTCGCTGAAAACACTGTTTCACACTCCACAGATCGCAAAAGTGCCGCTAGTAGTCTACACTTTGTGTTTGATGGTAGAATGGGATATACAGATTACAACACTCGTGGTTTTTTATATGGCTTGTATTTCAGTCAAGACCCAGCGGGAATATCAATCGAGAGCCACTCGCCAAAGGCTCGTGTCTCCCGATGATATTCATCCGCTGGGTCTTGACTGAAATACAAGCCATATAAAAAACCACTCGTGTTGTAACCTATACATATATATATATATGTGTGTGTGTGTGTGTGTGTGTGTGTGTGTGTGTGTGTGTGTGTGTGTGTGTGTTTTTATTGTTGTTGTTATTGTTATTTCAGCAGGTGTTTCCCTGAAGCAAGCAACCGCATTAACGTCCTTAGTATGTGCCCATGAACACGGAAAGTGTCGAGACCGCGTATGTTCAGTTGAGGGTTTACTAAAACGTTTGAGTTTCTACTTCTGTTTGTGCCATACTGTTTGTCATTGCAAGCAAAGAGTCGTGTGTAAGTAAACTTAGCAAGAATTAGGACTAGTGCGTGACTCAGACAATATAATTATACCCTGACATTCAGTTTGCACTGAAGGCACAAACCCGAGTTACTTTCCACGCATTCCATACGCTTAGCACTTTTTAACACAGGATTTGCGTGACTGGAATAACAAAGAAGAACCGTGATCTCGTATCAAGGTTGTTTATTTTGCACGACGCAGTTCACTCTTGGACAATCATGATCCGCACCGAATCCCCCGATCAGCTTTCAGACCAGGGGCCGGTTGCATGGGCTAGCAACACAGTCGGTCAACTGCAGTTGAAGGAGTGAAATGCAGAAATCAAACGACCTTGGGTTTGATGAAAAAGAGTTCAATCGGCCGACTGTGACCTTTCGCACGGGGATAAGCCCAAATACAGTGCTGCCCTCCCCCAGCACCGAATGACAAAGCCGTGGTCCGACTGTCAGTGTCAAGATTTAAATACTTCCCACAAAAGTGTATCAGTACTCTATATTTTCTCTTTGTTGTTTAATGTCTGGAAGCAAAAAAAATGAAAAGCTTCAATTGACCAAATCTAAAACATTCGCAA
The DNA here is from genome assembly GCF_037325665.1 of Littorina saxatilis. Taxonomy (NCBI): domain Eukaryota; kingdom Metazoa; phylum Mollusca; class Gastropoda; order Littorinimorpha; family Littorinidae; genus Littorina; species Littorina saxatilis. Next base: position 54,049,920 of record NC_090250.1, on the reverse strand, counting down.
AGGCTTTATAATCATTCGCTATTAAATTTACAAATTGTGATTGGTAGCTGTGATCAAACTTTTTGTTTTATGACAAAATATCCTCCTTGATTCAAAAGGCGATACATTATTTGTAGAGCTTGAAACAAATTGAAAATCGAAATCAGTGACCACTGTGAGTCCATGAAACCGGCTCCAGATCCATGTTTTCACATATTATGTGCCTTGTGCTTTGCTGAGATGATGGTGGAGATGGGTAGGTGACAGTGTTAGCCCACCCTGGGATTTGTCTGAAGGGTCATCGCTCTCACCAAGAAGCTTGTGCGTGTCAGGGGAGAGTCGCTTCCAACAACCCCAATTGACATGTTGTTAACCCGGGTTTAGAATACGACACGTTGTCCTTTTCTCACAAACATGTTTATCTTTTTACGTTGTTCGATAATGGCCATTTTGAAGAAGGCAGAAACAGGCTGACAAAAATGCGATGAAGAATTAACCAACACTGCTTTCTGTTGTGTTTTCGTTTTGTTTTGATGTTCGACAATGTAAAACATAAATAAACTAAACTTTATAAATCGGAGCCACATTTAGCTACAGCGAGTAGAAAATTGTTGTTGTTTTGTTGAGTTGAAAACACACACAAGTAAACTTGATTGTCGCGTGCACTTTACACATTCATTTTGTCGGGAAAAGTTCGACGTGGAATAACATAATTATCGACAGATTTCAAATATCGTGTGTGAACCACTATTCACAAGTAAATCAAACCAAACGCGAGAGGAAACAAACACAATCATGGGCATGCACACAGGACGCTCACAATCTGTGATATCATTCTATTTGTCAAGGTAACATGTCCAGGGCATGCACACAGGACGCTCACAATCTGTGATATCATTCTATTTGTCAAGGTAACATGTCCAGGGCATGCACACAGGACGCTCACAATCTGTGATATCATTCTATTTGTCAAGGTAACATGTCCAGGGCATGCACACAGGACGCTCACAATCTGTGATATCATTCTATTTGTCAAGGTAACATGTCCAGGGCATGCACACAGGACGCTCACAATCTGTGATATCATTCTATTTGTCAAGGTAACATGTCCAGGGCATGCACACAGGACGCTCACAATCTGTGATATCATTCTATTTGTCAAGGTAACATGTCCAGGGCATGCACACAGGACGCTCACAATCTGTGATATCATTCTATTTGTCAAGGTAACATGTCCAGGGCATGCACACAGGACGCTCACAATCTGTGATATCATTCTATTTGTCAAGGTAACATGTCCAGGGCATGCACACAGGACGCTCACAATCTGTGATATCATTCTATTTGTCAAGGTAACATGTCCAGGGCATGCACACAGGACGCTCACAATCTGTGATATCATTCTATTTGTCAAGGTAAAATGTCCAGGGCATGCACACAGGACGCTCACAATCTGTGATATCATTCTATTTGTCAAGGTAAAATGTCCAGGAAAACTTTCATCTGACCTCTGTTTTAAAGGTCTGATGGTCACTGTTTTGCACATGGTCATTATTTTCTAAAATGCTCGCAAATACAACTTAGTACAATTGAGGTATTATTGTTAAGATCAAGAATGGCTGGCATCGTAGACAACACGATTGTTTTTAATGTTAGATACGTGAGAGAGAAACCTCCCCCCCCCCCCCCATGTCATAGCATAACCATATAATCACACGGGTGTGTATCATGTAAATGAGGTCGTTTCTAAATACGAGGTCGTTTCTGGCAAGGACATAATATTCCACAGCTAATGACAACAAAGTTACCAAGATAATTGTCATTCTCGTAACAAAACACTATTGCGTTTGCTGTCTCCTCTGATAAACCTTTGAGAACTTACAAGTGGCGTTATAATTTGTTTTTTAGTGACGTAATTTTGCTTTGACAATTCCATGAGAAGCGTCATCAAATTCAACTCTTCGACTCTTGGAAGTTTTGGGCAAAAGGCACGCAAGTTCGTAATGTAGAATGCTCTACTTTCATTTCCTGTTCTCTTTTTTTTCTCAAATATTATCGAAACTTGACCTGTTATTAAAGGGTCATTGCCATGCTTTTTGCGCCATGTATATCAGCGATGCCGAGGGGAGTAGGCGTGTGTGTGTGTGTGTGTGTTTTGTGTGTGTGTGTTTGTGTGTGTATGTGTGTGTGTGTGTGTTGTGTATGTGTTTGTGTGTGTTTATATATATGTGTATGTGTGTGTGTGTGTGTGTGTGTGTGTGTGTGTGTGTGTGTGTGTGTGTGTGTGTGTCCGGAAATAGGCTAAACAAGATGCCGAATGTTGACCTAGAATAACAATGTCTTCTTGGTAAGGCAGGACAAAAATCATGTAAAAAAAGACAATCAATAGACAAGACAAAAGCTTCAATGGCTCGGCACAGCCACCCTCCAGGCAAGTAGGGACCGTTTGCCTTCGCCACACACACACACACACACACACACACACACACATACACACACAACACCCCCCCCCCCCCCAACGCACGCACACACACACACAAACGCCGGTCACACAAAAACACAAATCCACAAAGACAAATCCTCCAGCACATCATAGACCAAAGAAGAGACAGTCGAAGGGGGGGGGGGGGGGGGGTGGGTGGGGGGGGGGGGGGAGGTACAAGTAAAGCGACGGACAAACTGGACATAGCAGGGACATTATTTGGCTCAGGGATTGCCTCTGGCAACTTGGCGAGCTCTTTTTCCCTGAGAGACGACGGAGAATAAAATAAACGGCCATAATTTCTCCTGGCGAGAGCGAGCGAGCAACAAGACAGCCATTGGGCACAAGAGGCGTAAAAAATAATTATCGGGCAATCGGTCTCGAAGATTAATTTTTCGTGTCTAGGGGCCCGCACAAAATGGGATGGAAAAGTGGGACATGGTAAGGAGGGTAGGTGTGTGTGTGTGTGTGTGTGTGTGTGTGTGTGTGAGAGTGTGTGTGTGTGTGTGTGTGTGTGTGTGTGTATAAATATGGGTACGTGTGTGTGCATATGTGTGTGTGTGTGGTAAGGGGGTGGGGGGAGGGTGGGTGGGTGAGTAAGAGTTGTTTGCAGAAAGAGGGAGGAAAGGAAAGTGATACACACGGACATATACACACACAAAAGGACAGACACACACACACACTCACACATACACGTTATTTCGCTACTAAATGATACAAACATTAATGGCGTCAGTCTCAATCCAATCATGTCTTTCGAAATTGTTCTGTGGTATTTACATTACAGACAGAGGTCTGAGTACAGGTTTGATGCACATTGTTCATGTCAAGACACTCAGTAAGAAGACGAAAGCCCTTAACCCCGGCTTATAAGCAGAGCAAGCGTGACGTCATTCATATTCTTACGCACTGTGGAGACATGAATTCAATGTAATAAGAGCCTTCAGCGGGAATGAGCGGTACGCGTTTTCCTGCACTGGACTGCTAAGACCAGGAAAGGATGGGTTACAAAAGCTGTCTAGTCCCAGTCTCGACAAAGAGAGACAACAATCTCTACTGTGCATTTATACATATAATTTTCCAATGTGCAAAATATGTGCACACTTAGAATTACAAATACAAAGAAGGAGCTCTAGGGATAAAGGAAAATACATGACTGAACTTTGTGTGAGTTGTGAAGGTATTGCCACGTGAGTGGTGTGCGTCGGAGGTAAGGCCATTGCACAGCACGCATGGCTGAATGGACGCTCGTTGTTACTGGTTCCATGAATAACATTTCATTCAGTTGAAACAAAATTTCGTTCAAAATACCGTTGGGTCGATATATTTGTGAGTGAATGTAACGTGTTGTTTTGTCAATAACACTTTCCAACAACCTGCTTTTCTTGTTTTTTATTCTGAATTTTGGAACGTTGGCAGTCTCTTTGTTTTTGAAATTTCATTCTTCAAAGGGAACAGTAAGGGTACTGATTCACAATAAGAATGTACGAGGAAGAGCGTTCAAATTCCTGGGAGGAACTGGGTTTGGCTTATAGTTTATTACTGACGTGGGACACCGTCAATCCATCCCCCTATTCCGGTATCATGCGCACCAACCCGTGTTTTGAATCACATACATCTCAATTTTGGCTAATGCCTTTTTCTTGCACACCGGCTTTGGTCTAATTCTCCAAGGGTTTGGTTTCATTCGGCTAGATATAAATCATGTCCCATTTGGGGACTGGGTGAACAAAACATTCTTGTTCTGTGCCGCGTTTCAAGAGTTTGACTGCAGTCTCTGGGACTCGCTGTGGAATCGAATAAACATTGGTTGCTAAGGGAGGCAGCATCTATAGGGACGTAAAACCCTGGGCTGTCAATTTCGGTGCGATTCTGACGTTTTATTCTGTGATTCTCTGCTCCGCGTGTTTTTATGGCCGAGTCTCGTGTTATATTGCGCGAAATTTGCCGCGAGATTTCCTCGCTCTTTCCGCTACGTGATAGTCTCTTTGTGGGGTGTAGCGAACACTCACACCGCGTTAGGAAACAATGCTTGTCCCTGTAATGTGGTAAGCAATGACCCACTGTCATGCCCCGGTGTTTTTGTTCACGTGCTTGTGTTAGTGTGGGTGTTGGGGATGAATATGTATGTGTTTTGATGTGTGGGTAAGTGTTCGGTACTTTGTGTTTGGTTGGTTTGTGGGTGAGTGTTTGGGGCTTAGCGGTTTGTTGATTTGTGGGTGAGTGTTTGGGGCTAAGTGATTGGTTGATGTGTGGGTGAGTGTTTGGGGCTTAGTGGTTGGTTGATGTGTGGGTGAGTGTTTGGGGCTAAGTGATTGGTTGATGTGTGGGTGAGTGTTTGGGGCTTAGCGGTTTGTTGATTTGTGGGTGAGTGTTTGGGGCTAAGTGATTGGTTGATGTGTGGGTGAGTGTTTGGGGCTAAGTGATTGGTTGATGTGTGGGTGAGTGTTTGGGGCTAAGTGGTTGGTTGATGTGTGGGTGAGTGTTTGGGGTTTAGTGATTGGTTGATGTGTGGGTGAGTGTTTGGGGCTTAGTGATTGGTTGATGTGTGGGTGAGTGTTTGGGGCTTAGTGATTGGTTGGTTTGGGGGTGAGTGTTTGGGGCTGAGTGATTGGTGGATTTGTGGGTGAGTGTTTGGGGCTTAGTGATTGGTTGATGTGTGGGTGAGTGATATGGGCTTTGTGTTTGGTTGGTGTGGGGTCAAGTTCTTTGTTTCTTGGTGTTCGGTTGATGTGTAAGTAAGTGTTCTTGCTGTATGTTTCTTTCTATATAATATTTTTTTGCCTGAACGTTTCCTAACGTGAGGGGAAGCCAAAAGACTGATGCTATCAAGGGGAGGAAGTAAGTGTAGAAAAAGCATGTGGGCAAGACTTGGTTTTGACAGCAGTTTGTAGCAAAAAGCATGTGGGCAAGACTTGGTTTTGACAGCAGTTTGTAGAAAAAGCATGTGGGCAAGACTTGGTTTTGACAGCAGTTTGTAGCAAAAAGCATGTGGGCAAGACTTGGTTTTGACAGCAGTTTGTAGAAAAAGCATGTGGGCAAGACTTGGTTTTGACAGCAGTTTGTAGAAAAAGCATGTGGGCAAGACTTGGTTTTGACAGCAGTTTGTAGAAAAAGCATGTGGGCAAGACTTGGTTTTGACAGCAGTTTGTAGCAAAAAGCATGTGGGCAAGACTTGGTTTTGACAGCAGTTTGTAGCAAAAAGCATGTGGGCAAGACTTGGTTTTGACAGCAGTTTGTAGAAAAAGCATGTGGGCAAGACTTGGTTTTGACAGCAGTTTGTAGCAAAAAGCATGTGGGCAAGACTTGGTTTTGACAGCAGTTTGTAGAAAAAGCATGCTATGTGGGCAAGACTTGATTTTGACAGCAGTTTGTAGAAAAAGCATGTGGGCAAGATTTGGTTTTGACAGCAGTTTGTAGAAAAAAGCATGTGGGCAAGACTTGGTTTTGGCAGCAGTTTGTAGAAAAAGCATGTGGGCAAGACTTGGTTTTGACAGCAGTTTGTAGCAAAAACAAGAATGAAGCAAAAACAAGATAGAAGCAAAAATACAAACCGGAAGGGAAAAAGATACACGACTTATAAACAGGGGGTGGGCGTGGTCTGTTCCTTCATTTCATATTTCTGCTTAGTCGAATAGACGTTTTTTGGGAAAAACTGTCAGATGTTTTAGTAGTCTGATAGAGAAAGAGCCCCTTTACCTCGGACAAGCTTTCACAACATCCGAAGCATGTTCCACGCTTCCGATCAACTTTACTCCTGCGATCGGGACGAACAACTAACTGTGATGTGTATGCTATTCAGCGTGCGCTAAATATGATACCATTTTCTTTCGAAAATATAAACATCGGATCCAAGAATCGCCAATGATGGCTTGCTGATCACTGGAGGTGTTCGCTGGGCATGTGTGTTTTCCTAAGCTCACGTGACCTCAAGCCAAACCTACCTGACCTCGATCAAAACACAGTGTCAGCCATGACTACGTACCAGCAATCATTTCTGCAACAAATTGTGAACTCCGATGAACTCATGAACGCTGTTTTATCCTACATACGTGAGAGAGATACCCGTGAGATAATAATCGTTCAAATCACACGTGTGTATATCATGTAAATGAGGTCATGTCAAGCAAGTTTGGCAGGGACCTGTTTTTCCACTGCTTATGATGTCAAAAGTCACCGAGACGAACGTCATTATAGAAAAAAAATTGCGCTCGCTAATTACCCTCGATGATTTTTTTAGAACTAACACGTCACGCTACACTTTCAGAGTGACGTTTCTTTGCTTTGACGTAATAGATTGCACGAGGGTTTAGAAGAGATCGAGGTTCCAAAACAAGCGTCTTCAATTTAGCTGCCTCGACTGCAGGACATGTTCAGTAAAATACACGTAAGTACAGTATGTAGGATAAACAGAATACTACATGGCTTGCTGTCTCGTACCAGATTTACACTCGTTGCTTTTTCAAATAGTGAACAACTCGCTTTCGCTCGCAGCTCAATATTTAAAATTAAAAAACTCGTGTAAATCTGGTACGACACAGCAAGCCATGTAGTATTCTCTATATAGTGTGCGCGCGCTGCATTGGATAAAAATCAGAGTTAGTTGTTCGTCCCGATCGCAGGAGTAACGCCAATCGGAAGTGTGAAAAATGCTCTGGATGTTCTGAAAAGCTTGTCTGTGGAAAAGAGACTCTTACTAGTGGCAGATTTACAGATTCCTGACAGAGACCGCTACAAATCCTGAAAGAGTTATTTTCGATAACCGTCTATTGTCTTTGACTCGAGTCATCCTAACAAACTTTCATTCACGAAGTTCTACTGTTTTGGTAGACTACAGTGTAGATTTCAACAAGAACAACTCAAACAACCTTCCCCAATAAACAAACAAAAATCAATAGATTAAAAAATAATGTACATATTTAATGCCAGTATTACTGGTCATCAAACCACAGTACGTTTTGTTGCAGCATTTAGTTCTAGCAATTACAGACGCTACTTTTATATCCAGTATATTTCTGCTGATCCTGGACAAAGCAACATGCGGTCAGCGTGTGAGGACAAGCATTCACGCCAATCTGTAACACTAAGTAACTAATGTGTGCTTGTGTAGACCAGTGCTCCAAAGAATAATCAATCAACCGGCGTGACCAGTTTCCATTTTTGTTTCTTGTTCTTTTTATCTTTTACTGAACAAACTCACCAAATGATTTATAAACTTCTAAGCTGAAATTCAATTCATAGAACGGACGGAATCTAAGACTATTTGACCAAAGTGACAACCTTTTCGGTTGAAAAACGAGATCGTCAAAGTGCGGCTTCAACTTTTGTACACAGCCGGATATGACGTCAAAACACACATATTCGGAACAAACCCGGAAAACAATCTTGGCTTGTTATCTTGAACAACTCACATGCAAACTTCCATACACATTTGTTTTTTTGTTTTTGTATGGAAATAGCTGAGAGAGCGAGAGAGAGAGAGAGAGAGAGAGAGAGAGAGAGAGAGAGAGAGAGAGAGAGAGAGAGAGAGAGAGAGAGAGAGAGAGAGAGAGAGAGAGAGAGAGAGAGAGAGAGAGAGAGAGAGAGAGAACGAACGAACGAACGAACGAACTTTATTACTCAAGGATGGAGATTTTAGGCTCACGCCTAATTTTGGAATGAAAATTTAAAAAACGATCAAATTTACTTTATAAATTATTGTATTTTGATAACAAAAATGACCATAGGAAAATTTAAGTATGGGAAGAAGTTAGACTTACGTATTTTATTGGAATTAGAGTTAAACATTAGACAGAAATTTATGTTTTGTATAATATAAAGTTGATTATGTTATACAGAAAGAGACCAAGGAAGAAGGATGCTCCCCGCCTTAAAGAAAAAAAAAAAAAAAAAAAAATTAAATCGGGCAAAAAATATGGGTTGAAGCATCCTGCATGCAACTGAGGTCAAAACAAAACAAAAAAAAAACAAAAAAAAAAAAAAAAGAAAAAAAAAAAAAGGCTCACGCCTAGTCTTACAATCTGTCCCTGCTAAACTAAGACATACAAATTAAGATAATAAAAGGTCAATTGTCAATCGCAATCATACAGTATTACTAATTACAACATTACCTATACGACTTCATAATGCATAATAGAACATTGAAATGTACATGTATGTCAATATAACACAAAGGAAAAGAAAAGTCGACTCGCACACACACGCGCGCCGCATGCCTGCAATCACGTTCGCACTAATTACAACACACACACTCACACATACACATACATACACACACACACACACACACTCACACACACACATACATACACACACACACACACACACACACACACACACACACACACATACATACACATATGCGCACACACACACACACACGCACGCACGCACAGACACATACACACACACACACACACATACACGCACACACACACACAACAACAACCTCATCATCATCATCATCATCATCATCATCATCATCATCATCATCATCATCATCATCGTCGACATCATTATCATCATCAACAAAATATATAGAGGTTAGAGAGAGAGAGAGAGAGAGAGAGAGAGAGAGAGAGAGAGAGAGAGAGAGAGAGAGAGAGAGAGAGAGAGAGAGAGAGAGAGAGAGAGAGAGAGAGAGAGAGAGAGAGATACAGACAGAGATAGACAGAGACACAGAGAGAGAGAGAGAGAGAGAGAGAGAGACAGAGAGACAGAGAGAGACAGAGACAGAGAGAGACAGAGACAGAGACAGAGAGAGAGACAGAGACAGAGAGAGAGAGAGAGACAGAGAGAGACAGAGACAGAGACAGAGAGAGACAGAGAGAGATAATCATCGTTATAGGAGGGAGAGGACGCCTCTCATGAGAGAAGCCAAAATGTGGATAATGCTCGGGCAATTTTCACTATTTGACTTCTAATTCCGACAACGACACACGCTCTCAGCGTTATCCCCAAGTCCGCAAACATCACATCCTCTGAGCTAGAGTGGAACCCTCCAGGGGTCTTGTGGTCGGAATGACACCCCCACCTCACCCCGCCCCTCACCCTCTATTCCCTCCACCCTCCTGTCTCCTCTCTACCCCCTCCTTTGGCCTTTTTGTAGCGACCACAGTACGGTAGAAATGTTCCCATTTTCACTGTGTTTGTCCATCGATCGCTCTTCTGCAAGGAGGAGGATTGAGTCCCTCTCTGCACGGTGTCGAGTGACACTTAGTCCCCCCGCGAAAAACTGATCTCTGTTTCATCTCTGCGGCGCAACGAAAGAGGACCGATATTATATCTGGTTAAAGGAAAGCGTGCATGGACAGAATGTTTCATGATTCAGACACTAAGTCGTGTTTTTCCTTTAACAATAAAGATATCTCCGGTGCAGCGAATAGTATAATACTGGAGCATACTCATTGGTATCTGATACAATAGAGATACTGGGTGGCCGAGTGGTAACGCACTTGCGCTCGGAAGCGAGAGGTTGCGAGTTCGACCCTGGGTCAGGGCGTTAGCAATTTTCTCCCCCCTTTCCTAACCTTGGTGGTGGGTTCAAGTGCTAGTCTTTCGGATGAGACGAAAAATCGAGGTCCCTTCGTGTACACTACATTGGGGTGTGCACGTTAAAGATCCCACGATTAGCAAAAGGGTCTTTCCTGGCAAAATCGTATAGGCATAGATAAAAATGTCCACCAAAATACCCGTGTGACTTGGAATAACAGGCCGTGAAAAGTAGGATATGCGCCGAAATGGCTGCGATCTGCTGGCCGATGTGAATGCGTGATGTATTGTGTAAACAAATTCCATCTCACACGGCATAAATAAATCCCTGCGCCTTGAATATGTGCGCGATATAAATTGCATAAAAAAAATTCCCTGCGCTTAGCTAGAACTGTACCCACGGAATACGCGCGATATAAGCCTCATATTGATTGATTGATTGATTGATACACGATCGATTAATGAAATTGGTTGTACGAGCATGTACTTTTTCTTTCCACGTGGTTTGCTTTTTTTGGGTTGTAATCTTTTCACAAACAACACACGAGAACGTAAATCAAATCTCTGCACTTTTTTATTGTTGTTGTTGTTGTTGTTGTTGTTGTTGTTGTTGTTGTTGTTGTTGTTGTTTTCATTGTTGTTGTTGTTGTTGTAATCTTTTTACGAACAACACACAACAGTAAATCAGCTCTGATAAAGACTGTACAGATGATGGTGGCACGCCTGTTTTTTTTTTTTTTTTTTACATTTAGTCAAGTTTTGACTAAATGTTTTAACGTAGAGGGGGAATCGAGACGAGGGTCGTGGTGTATGTGTGTGTGTGTGTGTGTGTGTGTGTCTGTCTGTCTGTCTGTGCGTGTGTGTGTGTAGAGCGATTCAGACCAAACTACTGGACCGATCTTTATGAAATTTGACATGAGAGTTCCTGGGAATGATGTCCCTGGACTTTTTTTCTTTTTTTCGATAAATACCTTTGATGACGTCATATCCGGCTTTTTGTAAAAGTTGAAGCGGCACTGTCACACCCTCATTTTTCAATCAAATTGATTGAAATTTTGGCCAAGCAATCTTCGACGAAGGCCGGACTTCGGTATTGCATTTCAGCTTGGTGGCTTAAAAATGATTTGATGACTTTGGTCATTAAAAATCTGAAAATTGTAAAAAAAATAATTTCTTTTTAAAACGATCCAAATTTACGTTCGTCTTATTTTTCATCATTTCCTGATTCCAAAAACATATAAATATGTTATATTTGGATTAAAAACAAGCTCTGAAAATTAAAAATATACAAATTATGATCAAAATTAAATTTTCGAAATCAATTTAAAAACACTTTTATCTTATTCCTTGTCGGTTCCTGATTCCAAAAACATATAGATATGATATGTTTGGATTAAAAACACGCTCAGAAAGTTAAAACGAAGAGAAGTACAGTAAAGCGTGCTATGAAGCACAGCGCAACCGCTACCGCGCCAAACAGGCTCGTCACTTTCACTGCCTTTTTCACTAGCGGCGGACTACGTTCACTTTCATTCTGTGAGTTCCACAGCTTGACTAAATGTAGTAATTTCGCCTTACGCGACTTGTTTTTGGTTGTAATCTTTTCACGAACAACACTCGAGAACGTAAATCAAATCTCTGCACTTTTTCATTGTTGTTGTTGTTGTTGTTGTTGTTGTTGTTGATGTTGTTGTTGTTGTTGTTGTTGTTATTGTTGTTGTTGTAATCTTTTTACGAACAACACACAAAAGTAAATCAGCTCTGATAAAGACTGTACAGATGACGGTGGCACGCCTGTTTTCTTTTTTTTTCTTGTTTTAGTTTTAGTACAGTGGCAGCTCTCCAAAGCGCGAAGGTTCTCTAACTACTCCAGCTAAATGGAAATGCTATCGAACATACTGACGAACATAAAAGCCCATCTACCGTGATGCTTTAACCAAAAGCATTATATACCAGTTATTGTTATATTGGCACGCCCTGCTTGGGTAAAACTTGAACAGATACATCCATTATCACTTTTGCTATGACAAACGCATAATTAGGCAATTTATTTATTTATGAATTTCTTTCCTTCTTTATTAATTAATTGATTTATTTATATAATACTACATCGATTTAAACACAAAATGTATCTATTTATTAATGTATCTAATTGTTTATGTCTGTAGTTATATATTTATTTATGTATATATTGATTTATTGGTTCGTTTATTTTTCATTTATATATTCATTTAACTACAAGAGCTTCACAACAGTTTGATATGTAAACATATCACTGTTAAACATATTTGCATGATCTTGGCTATATTTCATGAGACCATAATTTGGTGCGAACTAAAAATATTAAGTGTAGAACATGATATTAAACCATTGAACAAAAGGGAAACAATGCAAGCACTCATTTACTTAGCAATAGTCGTGAACACACAAAGGCAACCAATGCACATTCACCTCTTCACATGCCGTATATAAACAGAAGAAAATTCAAAAAACAAGAAAATTACTTCTTTTTTTCATTGTTTTTTTCAAACAATTTTTTTTCAAATAATTACAAATAACAATATTGCATACAATGAATTAAATACAACTTATAGAGTACAACAAGCTAAGTTTATAAACGTGTGGTTTTTTTTGTTCCTGGAACACTCACACAAGAAAATTACTGTTGATTTGAGGATGCAGATAATGTTTGTGTGCATGTGTGTTTGTGTGTCGCATGTGCGCGTGTGTGTGTGTGTGTGTGTGTGTGTGTGTGTGTGTGTGTGTGTGTGTGTGTCAGTGTGTGTATATGTCAGTGTGTGTGTGTGTGTGTGTGTGTGTGCGTGCGTGCGTGCGTGCGTGCGTGCGTGCGTGCGTGCGTGCGGGCATACATGCGTGCGTGCGGGTGTGGGACAGAGACGAATTATAATGCGCAGGGGATAAACGCCACTCAGGACAAAACAGGAACAGATCAGGGGCGATAAGGGAGCGGGAGACTAGGGGCGTAACCGTTTCTATCCACCCCATCTCACAACCATTGTACCAAAGTCCAAATGTTATCGGACATTTCGGCATTACAACAGCGAAACAACCACCAGAGGCAGACAGTGTTCCTGATGGCTAATGGCTTTTGCGAAATAGAAAATTCGACAGTGTTTGCGTGACATGCCGTCTCCCATGCCCCTATCCCCCATCCCCTCCCCCCCACCCCATCCCCCACCCCTCCCCATCCCTCACACACACACACACACACACACACACACACACACGCAGCTGACCTGTTGCATGCACACCGCAATCAAGTGGTCGCGTTGAGGGATTGTGTTCCTTCAGACCTGGCTTCATATTTACCGAGAATAAAGAGGGATCTGAGATCTTAACACGGTCATCTTATTCACATTTGGTCATTGTTTAAATATGTTTTGTGGTTGTTGTTTTGTAGTCTTGGTGACTGTTATAGCACGCTTTTCCTTATGGTTGTTTTACTGTCGATGTTCGGTATTCTAATTATTGTGACATTCCGAAATTGTACTAATCAAATCTACTTATGATACTAATTTAAAGTTTGTCAAATATCAAAACCTAAACTGTTATATACAGCCACCCAAACAGTTATCTTGGCCACTTTTGTTTTACAATGGAAATAAGGGACATACAGGAATAAACAGATGAATACGATAGACAGTCAGACAGACAGACTGAAACACACACACACACACACACACACACACACACTCACTCACGCACACACACACACACACTGAAAAACACACCGAAAAACAGCCCAACCGAGCAGCAAACACACAGACAGATTCTACTCCCAACAAACGACAGAGACGATATTTCACAGAGACACAGGGCCTGGCTTCTCACACCCGTGCGTGCTTGGAGAGCTGTTGGGGTAATATTTGCCAGAGTCTCAGACCCGAACGAGACGTGAGCGAGAGGTTAAGGCAGTGCCAGTCTTTGATCGCCGAGACCAGCGCGAGAAGAGATCAGCCAAATGGAAAACGAAGGGTCGGGTAATAACCCGTTTTGATACCCTCCAATAGGCGGCTTGTCCCGGGAAATAGTTTCTTGTTGAGCTGACCCGTCCCCCCAATGTCTGCGTCAAAGTGAGATGGGGAATGGTGTGTAGGTTTAGAAGGGGGGGGGGGGGGGGGGATGGTATATTTCTCTTTTGGTCATTATAAGCACAAATAAAAAAAAACAGCGAGACTGCTAACGTTCCAAAATTCTGAATAAAAAAACCCCCAGAATTGTAGGTTATTGGAACGTTTAATTATTGACAAAACAATACGTCACAATAATTATATAATGTCAATAATTAAACGTTCCAATAACCTACTATTCTTGTTATGTTTGACAGTTTTATCTTCGACGTACTTTGTATCACTGAGGTATTGCTTTCGTCGATCTAAAGGCATAAGGAAACAACTATATTTTTGTCATTGGTATCGTCGACTAACATTTTATCATTGGTGCTTTGTGTGTGTGTGAACAAAGCATTATGACGTAATCGCCCTTTGACCATTAGCATATCATTAATATATGTTTCGTGTTTGTCTCGAATCATACACAGCCACGCACGCACTCAAAACACACACACACACACACACACACACACACACACACACACACACACACACAACCAAACGAATGTATGTGCATATACGGGCAGTTGGGGGAAAACATGCAAATGTTGTATTTCTTTATTCGAGTTTTTTATCATTGAAGTTTCAAACATCTTAAACATCAATACAAATAAGAGAATAGTTATGTACAATATGTGACCCTCCACCACGGAATGAGTCGCATGTCACCTTTGCATGAATTTCATATTTTTACATTTTCCTAGAGAGTTTGTTATGCTCTATCCAGTGGTGAAAACCGTCTTAGAAAAGAGCGAAAACTGTTTGAGTTATCAGCCTGTGACTAAGGTGACCCTAACACTGTTACCAGACACTCCCCAGACTTGTATTAAGCCTAGCGCAGAACCGCGCGAGGTGACATGCGACTCATTTTATAAACAACAGCAAGGTATCTGCTCATAGTATGTGTGTATGTGTGTATGTGTGTGTGTGTGTGTGTGTGTGTGTGTGTGTGTGTGTGTGTGTGTGTGTACGTGTTTGCGTGTGTGTGTTTGTGTGTGTGTGTGTGTGTACGCGCGTGTGTGTGTGTGTGTGTGTGTGTGTGTGTGTGTGTGTGTGTGTGTGTGTGAGCATGTATGTGTATTTGATCAAGCTTTACAATAACTGCTTTTTCACGTGACCTTGTCTGCGGGTATTGCTGTGTTTAGCAAAATAATTACAAATTACAGTGTTCGATTTTGAAGAAAATATTTCTCCCAATTGGAAAGTGCACTTTAGAAGAAGATTACAGTTTTTACAAGCTTTGGAGGAATGCAACAACTACAAAAATGCAAAAAAGTATCCAGTATTTCCATGAGGATAGAATATTTTAGAAGCGGCAGAAAATGCTGAATACTGATACATCAAAGACTAACATGACAAAAAATAAGGGGTACAGAAAATTAACTTAATTCGGTGTTACCAATCAAATGACAGAAACTCTTCCCGTTCCCCTCTCACATGCGCACGTTTAAAGACAATATTCACTTCTTTTATTTAAAATATGCGATCACTTACGAATATTTTGAGATGCTCTTTATTAAGTGCAATTAAACATCTATTTTTCTGAGTTTCGATATTGACCATATTATTTCATATTGAAATTTAGTTTCGATGTGTGGTGTTGCCTCAAATCATGTTTTGGGGATTCACATTCTGTTGACTTCATTGCAACAAATTCTCATGTTTGTATTAATCAGTTACTTGCGAAAATGTAGTTGTTAAATGTTACATTGTTAGTTATAATAGAGTAAAAGAAAAAAAAGGCAATGATTTTCAATAGACTGGTGCTGCTCACAATTTGATTCCTGTCCATTTGTCACACCAGAAAGTGATACCTACAGGGCGCAGGATAAATTCATCCAAAAGAAGCAAGAATGGAATGCCTAAAACCTAGTTTGCTGTGATAATAAGTACAAAAGCAGCACACACACCATTCTGCAAGCTTTGTTCCTTTCTTAGCAGTAAAACCACTGGAAAACAGAAAAAAATGCACTGTACTGGACATAAAACTGGTCCCCACAAAAGAAAACATGTTTTACGATGGGAATGCAAAGGCGTAACTAATTAGTACACACATAATTAGTACACTGCTGAGGCGCGCTAATCTAAGTGAGAATACGTGTAAGAGTACAAATGTGACTAAGTAAAAACACTAGGTATACGAAACATCTGAAAAATGCAACAGGAACATTACAGTCAACTTCATACCTAAATGCAACTTGTAAAGAAAAGATATTATGTACATAATATAAACACGTCACGTGCACATTTGTATGCCGTGCATAACAAGAGTTTATGTTTTCAAGTCAGTCTTTAAGATATATGATCTGATTTTCTTCCCAGACATATCCCTGGCCTATACGAAATGAAAAGAGATGCAAAAGAGATACAAATCCGTCTTGGCTAGTCGCCTGCATGGTTCCCATAAAAGGGGAATAATCATGTGCATACAGATTTCAGTTTTAAGCAAGTTCCTCCCCACACACACACACGCACTTACGCACACACATACACACAGAAACATAAACACAGACACACACTCACTCACACAGACACACCCATACGCTCACACCCATACGCTCACACATACGCTCACACACACACACACACACACACACACGCGTACGCACACACACACACACACACACACACACACAAGAAGACATGTTTAAAACATTTACACTGATTGTTTTTTTGCGTATATAAACGATACATTCCTTCCAACAAATTGTAATCGTTGCTCTTGATCAGTAATGACTAATGGTGGATAATTCTTTCAAGTCTTCCAACAACTGATTGTTGTGGGGAAATGCATTTCCCAAAATTGAATGGGTTTGGTTTGTGACCTTTTATACTCAATGGTCTGTGGTCTGTACCTCAAACCTGTTGTCCTTTATAAACCTGTTGTCATTTATAAACCTGTTGTCCTGTATAAACTTGGTGTCTTTTATAAACTTGTTGTCCTGTATAAACCTGTTGTCCTTTATAAATCTGTTGTCCTTTATAAACATGTTGTCCTAAACCTGTTGTCCTGTATAAACACGTTGTCCTTTATAAACCTGTTGTCCTGTATAAACCTGTTGTCCTTTATAAACCTGTTGTCCTGTATAAACATGTTGTCCTTTATAAACCTTTTGTCCTTTATAAACATGTCCTTTATAAACCTTTTGTCCTTTATAAACCTTTTGTCCTTTATAAACATGTCCTTTATAAACCTTTTGTCCTTTATAAACATGTCCTTTATAAACATGTTGTCCTTTATAAACCTGTTGTCCTGTATAAACCTGTTGTCCTTTATAAACCTGTTGTCCTTTATAAACCTGTTGTCCTTTATAAACCTGTTGTCCTTTATAAACCTGTTGTCCTGTATAAACCTGTTGTCCTTTATAAACCTGTTGTCCTTTATAAACCTGTTTAATTGTAGCATTTTAGCGTGGGAGAAGGGCAAAACACCGACAATTATTCCTAATCACCAAACACTTCTTCACGATGAGGGAAAAGTAACGACAAGGACCTTTACAACTTGCGAAGATTGACAACATGTTTAATGGCATTTTAACAAGGTTTTGAAAGAGAAACATCCTATTAACATCCCTGATCTGTCATGTTCACAACACAACCCAGCATTTGATACAGTTTGACAAATTCAATTTACGAATGCAACACTTCATGTTAAGCTGAAGAAGATACAGGAGACAGTGGTCTCTGTCGTCATACAACAGTCTGTGTACTTGAACGCGGTCTCCCGTCGCAAGCTGTGTACGTAAACTGGAAATACAGAAAAGATACAAGTTATGCAGCGAAATCAAACTTGGACTCAATTAGGAAAGCAAGCAACGTAACAAACACTACTAAGACATACGATTATTTATTGTTCATACAATTAATTACAATGGATTGTCAGTCACAATCAATAGGATTTGAGCAAAAAAGAAGAATGCTAAAAACACAAGGAATCTGTACTCATTAAGACAAAGACAGCACAATTAAGAAGTTACATTTTTGCCTTTGGGGGCTTTTTCATGACAACATTAAGGAATATGACTGGAAAAGGACCCCCAGCGGGTTAGGGGGAGTCCCATATTGGTTGGGACGAGAAAGAATTTACCCGATGCTCCCCAGCATGTCGTAAGAGGCGACTAACGGATTCTGTTTGTCCTTTTACCCTTGTTAAGTGTTTCTTGTATAGAATATAGTCAATTTTTGTAAAGATTTTAGTCAAGCAGTATGTAAGAAATGTTAAGTCCTTTGTACTGAAAACTTGCATTCTCCCAGTAAGGTAATATATTGTACTACGTTGCAAGCCCCTGGAGCAAATTTTTGATTAGTGCTTTTGTGAACAAGAAACAATTGACAAGTGGCTCTATCCCATCTCCCCCCTCCCCCCGTCGCGATATAACCTTCGTGGTTGAAAACGACGTAAAACACCAAATAAAGAAAGAAAGA
The DNA here is from genome assembly GCF_037325665.1 of Littorina saxatilis. Lineage (NCBI taxonomy): Eukaryota > Metazoa > Mollusca > Gastropoda > Littorinimorpha > Littorinidae > Littorina > Littorina saxatilis. Next base: position 54,031,410 of record NC_090250.1, on the reverse strand, counting down.
CTGGAAAAGGACTACGCTTGTTGATGTGATTGTTCCCTTGTTCTCCCTTCAGTTGCCGCTCAATATTGCTTTTGCTTTTGTATTCCCGAATTTTTTCTTGAAAAAGTACAAGGGAAAACTTCACTTCTTAATTGTGCTGTGTTTGCCATGTGTTCATATATCTTCGGTCTTTAACAGTATTTGTCTCACCAGCTGTAACTGTTCTTCTTTTTTTTTAGAGACAAACAGAATAGAAGAAATACGATGTATATTCGACCATCACTTTAAACTTACAGCTGGTTGTTTATTCTAATAAGTTTATTTTTAATGCACGAATGGATGACTGAATTAAACACAACGTTTGATCAGAAATACAGTCACTGTATAGTACTTGCTAATGGCAACCCTTCGGGTGTTGCTTAATCTTAAAACACTAATTGACGCAGACAGAAACAAAGGATGAAAAACAAAATTAGCAAAGGGATGTGTACGCTAACGAACAACATTTAGCATATAATTATATGTTTGTCAACAGAAAACTGTGTTTCTCTTGCTCTTCTTGGGAAGGGGAGAGAATGACATTTGCCTCAATCGGTCTACTAACAACATTTGTCATACATATTTGCGAACAAAAAACTGCGTCTGTTGCTTTTCGGGAAGAAGATAATTTCCTTATCTCACTTCTCTACCAACAGCAACACTTGACATGCAAACTTGCCAAAACTAAAATGCGTCTTTGATTTTCTTCTTGGGAGTTGTAAAAGCGAAATCACCCTGTATGGGGCGGAATAAAACAACACTTGACATGCACACTTGCCAACAGTAACCTGCGTTTACGATTTTATTCTACCCCACAATTCAGAAAACATATGCAGGTTGACCAATCAAAGGGAGGGGGGGGGGCAAAAGGCAGCCTGGACATTGAAAGACGTATTGACTGGCTGTTGAACAGTTGGCGAAAGGAAGGGAAGCAACTCACTGTGCCTGTGTTGCGTAAAGGTGTTCTCTGCCCCTGCGACTCGTCGTCTGAGTGACCGCTAATGGAAAGTCGGAACTTGGACCGCGCTTCTGACCCAAAAGATATCTGTAATGAAAAAGTATTGTATTTATTCATTTGTAATATCATTTTTATTTATTCAACTATTTCTTCATTCATTATGTATTTACTTATTTATTTATCCGTTTTTTCTCTATGTAACGGGATATAGCATGTGAGCGCTCAGGCAAATGTGTTGCATAAGAAAATAATATCTATATAAACGTGATGAAAAATATAAATACAAACGGCTCAACTAGATATGCAAATGGTATAGTATTGCATTGTATTGTATTGTTTTGTATGGTATTTTGTTGTATTGTACCGTATCGTATTGTATAGTAATGTATTGTATCATATTGTATTGTATAACATATATAACAGCTACGCACGTTTCGTCTGCGGGAGTCGACCTTAGTTTTGTATTGTATTTCATTGTACGGTACAGTATTGTATTGTAATGAATAGTATTATTTTGTTTTGTATGATATAACATGTATATAACAGGTACGCACGTTTTGTCTGCGGGAGTCGACCTTTGTCTTGTAGAGGAACTCGAGGACGACGGAGATGACGGAGAGAGCCAGGCCGGCCACCAGGATGTAGAAGATACCCGCCACCTTGGACAGGGTCAGGGCGTTGTCCGTGCTATCCTGAAGTGACCATAAGATTTACCCTTGAAATACAAGTTTTCCTCCTAACCCCTGCTCAGATAGTTGTACAGTCAAAGCAAAAACAAAATAAAACTAAACCAACAAATACATCAATTGTGGTTCATGTATCTACACTAATTATGTGCAGTGTACTATCTGCATTCACAAAAGGATTAACACAATGTTGAAAACGCATTGTTAATTTAATGTTAGATAACACTCATGTTGAGACACAGACACATATACACAAAAACACACGCACAGACAGACAGACACAGACAGATACACAGACAGACAGACACAGACAGATACACAGACAGACAGACACACACAGAGACTGACACACACACATACACACACACACACACACACACACACGCAAACACACACACACACACACACACACACACGCAAACACACACGAAATCAGGTGTGATATTATAGTACTAAGACGATAAAACAGTAAGGGACTTAATCTTTGTAACAGATAAGATAACAGTGAGGCAAAATCCGATCAGAACTATCCCCTTGTCACATACATGAATTAAATAGATTGACTAAGCGAGACATTTGTGCAAAATAGCAATTGCTGAACTTATTTATTCATGAATCAAATATGTGCCTAATTAATTCATGTGCATGATCGCGTTTCTTCTTTGTTTAATCTCATACGTGCTAAAAGGCAACCATAATGGACGGTTCCCCGCACAGGGCCGGACTAGGCTAAGAGGAGGGGGGGGGGGGGGTGTGTGCCAGTGGTGGTCCAGGGGGATGTTGGGGGTCAGGGGGCGAAGCCCCCTTAAGCTGATGGGTAGGTCATATTCTGAGATAGGAAAATGGTCGCTTCTTGCATGCAACGGCATAAAATAAACAATAATACAAAATGTTTCAAATAAGTGAGGTGCATATTTAGGCTGGGGGGGGGGGGGGTTTGCGCAACCCCCATAACCCCCCCCCCCCCCCCCCGGTAGTCCGGCCCTGCCGCATGTGTGTGTGTCTGTGTGTGTAAATACGTGCCCGTGCTTGTGGGTGTCTAGACTGCCAAACCACCCCTTCCCTTGAAGAGTGACGGAAAGGGACGCAACTCGAACTGTCTGTCAACCGAACTCTACCACAATTACGAGGCATTGACCCAAACACACGGCGGCGTGTATGCGGTGGCTGGCAGCGTGCAAACATTGCAATGAGAGACATTGTCCACTGTGTGAATAGGGCATTAGCATCGCAGCCACATCCCCTGTTGTTCGGCGTTGCAGGATGGTTACAGACATTGTGAAGCCATCGTTGTTTTGTTATGTTTTGGAAGACGCTATAATGTGCCTTTCAATCATAAAACAATAAGATTATATAACTCACTTGGATCCATAGTTATTATTTAACTGTTTTCTACTTTAGAGATGTATATACTTATGGATGTTCTGATGGATTTATATTTCCACAATAACCTACCATTCTTGTTCTTTTATTCTGAATTGTGTAACGATAGCAGTCTGTCTGGTCTGGATTTTTTTGGGTCAATGAAATGTTCAGTAAATTTCCCATTTTCGTTTTATTTCAGACATTATGCATACATCCTGGGACCGTAGCTGACCTTTTCAGGCACATGAACCATTCCTTATGTCATTATCCATTATTATTTCAGAAAGCGTGATTGACATTTACGATGAAGTTAGTGTTTTGTTGTATTTAGTTCCAACTGTTTTCTGGAAGCGAGCCACGCTGATTCATTATAAAGACAACAACGTGCCATCAATCATCGGAGACAATATCTTCTAGGCCAGAAATCCAACTCGTGTTAGAAATCATCACTTGTTAGAGATCAATTTCCTGTTAGAAATCAAACGCCGGAAACTGACTGAACAACGTCGTTCTCTCCTCCCACATTGAAAACCTGTGTTTAGGCATCCCACAATTCCCGCTACTCTGTCTCCTCTGCCCTGCAGGCAGGAGTCGACCTCATTGTGTTGAATGCGATCTTTTGCAATTTGTGTTGCAACCATAGCTGTGATTGATGGGGAATCTATAAGAGGGTTCCGGGAGAGCGCAGAGGTAATCGTGGACTCTGTTGCAACGATGCTTCTAACTGCAAAGCCATTCCGTCTCGAATGTTGGGGCAAGACAGATGCAATTCTATACCTTCATTAAAAACAGAATAAGTTCAAATGTGTTCTGAATTACTGAGCCACTAGTTGTGTGAGTTAGCTGTTTATATATCTAAAACGTAACTCTGGTATGACATTGTTGTTGTTGTTGTTGTTGTTGTTGTTGTTGTTGTTGTTGTTGTTTTTCTTCCCTGCAATATATATTTTAAGCATAACAAGCACACACACGAGCACTGTCAACCCGTCACTCGACAATGTAGTGAACAAAACATAAATATTCCACGTTGCATTGTAGGTATCGCCTTTCCAAACCCATGGCAAGCCATCACATATACCATTCTCATCTGTCCAGGCGTCTACGCAGCCAGGATACGAACATCCATGTACTTGGACAGTTACAAAACATCAAAGGCCTGACTTCTTTGTGTGCAATGTGAGATTTTCGTTTGAAGAACATTGCTATCAGATACAAATACATTCGTCACAGCATGTTCCTCCTGTACAACAATCAGCTAGGTATATATGTTTGTTTGGCCAGTGAAGGGATGTAAAAGCCTGGGTAGGTCTACGACTGTGGGAATAATCTCTTATGATAAGAAGGATGGTACCTTTAAAGATAAAACTGATTCACAAAATAAAGAGTGGAATGGCACTTACAAGAAAACTCAAAATACGTCAGAATCGATAGCAAACTAGACCCAGTGATGGTACCTTTAACGATAAAACTGATTCACAATGAATGGCACTTACAAAAAAACTCCAACATAACGTCAGAATCGATAGCAAATGAAGACCCAGAGAGACAAAGTCAACGTAAACAAGTAGAAACAAGCTACAAACTACTTTTGTCTTGGCGGTCTCCTGCGGACACTCGCTCATCTCAAACCACCAGTACTTCTTCAGTTGCTCCAGCTCGCCGTGTTCCCGCAACTCCAGGATACTCAGCGTCAAGCGGTCCCTGTATGCACAGATAGGCACATTTTGGGAAATAATTTGAAGGGACGTGACACACTAACAATCAATCCTGGAATTAAGATTAATAATATATTTTTTTTAAATACACACACACACACACACACACACACACACACACACACACACACACACACACACACACACACACACACACTCATTTTTGCTCTCTTTCTGAAAGAATATGTGACCCTCCACCACGAAATGAGTCGCATGTCACCTCGCGCTGTTCTGCGCTAGGCTTAATATAAGTCCGGGGAGTGTCTGGTAACAGTGTGAGGGTCACCTTAGTCACGGGCTTATAACTCAAACAGTTTTCGCTCTTTTCTGAAACGGGTTTCACCACTTGATAGAGCATAAAACACTCTTTAGGAAAATGTAAAAATATGAAAATCATGCAAAAGTGACATGTGACTCATTCCGTGGTGGAGGGTCACAAATGCCAAAAGCAGCACCGGAAACAAAAACATCTTAAAAACCAAAAACAAACTGTTATATTTCAAAACCCAAAACAGGCAGAAACACGAAGAAACACAACCAAAAACAATCCACATGAACTTAAACTTCCCTTGTTCTTTGATATGTGAATATTTTCAAAAGATTTAGAAATTTATCACAAGTTTGGCAATAACGGCAAGGCGAACTTTTTTTTCTAAAATCTACTCTCAAAAGGCGTGTTGTTATTAATTCTCCGTACCTTGTGTCTCAATGCTTCTTACCGTATACTCTTTTTGAACACGATCAAAGTCTTATCGAATTTTGTGATTCTGTACTTGCTGTGGAAAAAATCCCCCCCCTCCCCCTTTCCTTCCCCACCCAACCTCTTCCTCAACCAATGAGAGGGGGAAACAACTCCTTCAACTTGAGCAAAACAGGATTTGAGCATCTATCTTCGTTAGACAAAAAACAATGTCGAATCTTGCAGAAATTGCATCCTACACGGAATGTAGAATGATATTATACTCCGGTAGATCAATCAAGATTTGGAGGGTCGACACGCAAGACATGTATTCCAAACTGGGAACAAACAATCTTACATTGACGTAGCAGAAATATAATTATGGCCTACTGAAAAAAAAATTCAGGATCACTGCAGACACACAATGTGTATGTGTGAGGGTATGCGTGCGCGGGTGTTCATTTCAAATTGAATTTGTGTTTTTGTTTTAACAAAGCCAGCCAAGCTCCAGAGCAGCACATTTATTTGTTCCACTCTTCGCAAACTGATAACGAAAAACAACTGAAACATTCACCTGATGTAACAGTACATCTCTCCCAAAAGCTGCTTCAGAGGTCAAACGCTGTACATGAAAGCAAGCATCCAAAGGAATGTGCCAACGGGGATCCTCTCTCCCCCCCCCCCCCCCCTATCCACCCCCGAGCCAGTCAAACAGCTTTGCACAAAAGCGTACAC
>NC_090250.1:54005254-54020254 GCF_037325665.1 Littorina saxatilis | reverse complement strand
TGATGATGATGATGATGATGATGATGATGAGAGTGAAGAACCACCACACACTCGTCACTATCCGACCCGACACAGACCTGAAGCCCATACACACACACACAGAGGAGATAATCGTGTTGTCTTTGTCGTGGTGAGATACATATTCTTTTTTTCCTCTCTATTTAACACTAAGTGTCACAACAGAAGCCAATTTGATTCAGAAGATGTATTCATATTTAACTTCATCACATCATTTCTTTGACCCTTGTTCCTTCGCATGGTTTGCACATTTCTTGTCTTTGTTTTCTCTTTTTGTCACAACGTTTTCTCATTTCTTTCTACTGTATTAACGTTTTTCATTTTGCGCATGATTCGTCTCTGCTCTGGCGAGTTCTCTCAAGCGGAGAATACCAGGGCCGGACCCAGGGGGGGGGGGGGGGGGGGGGGGGGGGGGGGTTCCAGGGGTTCCGGAACCCCACTCCTGGAAAAAGCATGTACCTTGCTTTGAGTGAGGTTTTTTTCCCCCCGCTGATTTGCCCCCCCCCCAAAAAAAAAAGGAGGACCCCCCCCCCCCCCCCCCTTACAACTCATTTGGTCCGGCCCTGAACACCGATCATTCGGCCGTCTGAAAGTAATGTATTTTGAACTCAGACGACCTGAGTCTGCCACCAAGCATGAAATCAATCGAGCGTTTAAAAAAATACCCATCAAGGTTCTTTTGCAATCGCTTCCAGAATACTCACAGTTAAATTTCTGTTTTCTTTAACTAATACTTACTAACTTACTTACTGCCTTTCACGCCTGGTGGCGTGTAGGGCAGCTTTAACTAATACAAACACTTAAAAAAGAGCATTGTCTTCTTTGGGTAAAACAACACACTCAGTTTGATAAAACGAAACACTTACTTGGGTAAAACGTCACAACCCTGTCATATGAAGACTTGAAAGTTACATTCACTTGGGTAAAACGTCATACTCACTTGGGTACAACGTCACACTTACTTGGGTAACACATCACATCCCTGCTGCATGAAGGCGCCGAGGGAGAACCAGAGACTGTTGCCAATGGTGAAGTCGTTGGACAGCTTGCCCTGACCACTGTCCACGTTCCACTCCTCAGCGCTGAAGCGACTGACCAGGAAGAGAACCACGCTCACCCCGATAAACGCAAACACCGTGCACAGCCAGATTTCCTGCACAAACACAAGACAAGAATCAGGACTAGACAACCGATTTCCTGCACATAGCCAGGAAAGGGATCAAGGCTGGACCTAGTGTAAATGCGGGAGGTGTTTAACACAATGAGGCAGGGGCACAGGGGCTGGTCAGGCGGAGAGGAGAAGTAAATGTAGCATTTGAAAAGGGGTGTTTTGGGTCTCAAATCAACAATAATGATCAGCAAAAACATCTCGATGAACGCATGCATGTAAACGCACCCCCTCTCAACACACACACACACACACACACACACACACACACACACACACACACACACACTCACCCACCCACACACACACACACACACACCTGAGACAGTGGCTCCATGAAGGAGAAGACGTGTGGGTCAGTATCCACGGGCCGTTTGATCATGATGGAAATGCCGAGCGACATGAAGGGCTTGGTGAAGTCCAGAACCTTCTCTCGGTCTGACGTTATAGTCAGTGGAGCAAATGCTATGTCCGCTTCCTATTGGAAATGAAAACAAAGCTGTAAACCAATTGTAGAAATTCCTTAAAAAAAGCATGAACAGCTTATTTTCAACCCATGAACACAAGCGCATGTCAGGTGTGGAAAAGTCCAACATTTTCTCTCCGTCTGATCAGCGGAGCAAACACAATGTCCGCTTCTTGTTCAATATGGAAACAGAGACATAAACCCTGAGTTGACGTTCACCAAAGAAACAGCACGGCAGGTTTATATAAGATCATGAAAAAAGGTTTGATCAAGTCTAACATTTCCTCTCTGTCTCACATAATGTTTAGGGGAGAAAATGCATTGTCATCATTTTCACGAGTTTTCATTCACAGCCAGCTGGGAAATAAATATCATGTTCCCCATGCAATAAATCCCCGGTTCCCATAGTTGCAGGAAGTAGGTTACACATGGATAATCAAAAGCAAACCCAATAGAAACGCTCCGGGATTCTTCGGCTCTTTTCATTGGCGTTTCCCCAGACCTAGACAGACGACACTGCTGTGCAAAGTTCCAAAAACGAACTGGCAAAAGTAAACAAAAAACAAAACTACTTCATGAAAGGTCATACATTCACCACAAACAAATGAAACCAAGCGATATGTTTTGTCTTCTTACACAGTCATGGAGTGCGTGTATCTGTGTTTCGATACACAGACGTTCGGAGAAACACGAACGTCAAGTTCAAGTCAAACCAATACACAAATGTTGACCCGTACACAAGACGTTGTATCGAATAACGAAGCGCAAATAAGAAATAATAATAAAAGCAAAGAACATAGCAACAAGAAATGCAAACATGTAACAAAGCCGAGCAAGCAGAATGACAGGTCTAATGAAAAACAAAGAGGCAAATGAAAACCGAGGAGGTGGAATACTGAGCATGAGAGGAACCTACATAACTGTGCATCCTCACACCTGACAGACTTATCTCAACATTTTATGAACTCAAAACACAGAGAGTTGCTTTCACACGCCAGCATTGGTTGCAACAACGTGCTCGGGCCCCACAACATGTACTATCAAAACGGAACTCGTGTTTTTCAAAGCATGGGTCCCTGTGTTGATTTTGCACTTATTTTCTCACTACCAAAATGATGACAACAAGAGGCGAAGCCTTCAAGGCTCCCGTAAGAAATCGACAGACAGTAACACAAACTCATTCACTCCGTCACACATACACACACACAGTAAGCATAGGTGACACGGTGCAAGAGTGGGAGACACTAGATCTAGATCTGTCTGTCTGTAGCCTACTTACGGGGACACGACTGCCAGATCGACACTGCGCTTTCGACAGCGCTTCCTCGCGCACACACTGGAAACACGCTGTGCAGATCAACCTGTAGGAAATCTCCTTTGGTATCTTCTTTATCTATTTTTCTGGGGCTACGAAACCGAACAATGTGAAATCGTCTTCCCCGAATCGGCGAACCGCAGCTGGGTGAGAACTGTATCTATACCACAATCCTTCACGCGATCTGACTTAACCTTGACCCCTGACCTGGTCTACATACCACACACGACACAAACCAGTCACCTGTTTTTACCCCCCAAAACCCTCCACCACCCGTTTTCTTTGGATACACACTTTAACTACATACGTGCCGACGAAATGTTGATCATTGCTTCAATACTTTGAAGCTGTTGCTTGGATAATAACCAGGTAAAATTAGTATTTCGGTGTTCAGTCAAATGTTAAAGTTTCTATCACACATATACACACGCACAGACAGACAAAAGTTAGCATCGCATAGGCTACACTTACGTGAGCCAAAAACGATGTTTGATGGTTTGTTGTCAGACCAGCTTTTTTGTCGGTCCTCGGGGAGCATATCGACTTTTCTTTCATATTTATTGACCAAGGCCGTATTTATTGACCGCGGCCTTCGGCCTTGGTCAATAAATAAGAAACAAAAGACGATATGCTCCCCCTCGGACCGACAAAAAAAGCTGGTCTGTCAACAACCCATCAAACGTCTTATAACATCCGTTTCCCGTAAAGCGTAAAAGCACAGGCCTAAATCATTTGCTGAAATTCACTGGAAAAAAACCCGCATGACAGGCTTATTTTCAATCCATAAAAAGAAGGCGTTAACATGTCGTTAAATCGCACATTATCCATCTGACAAGAGAGAAAATTCAATGCCCGCTTCCTGTATAAAATTAAAACCAATACGTAAAAACGCTGATATAGAACGATGACAAAAGTCCTAACATGTTTGTTAAATTCCTTAAAGAAGGCGTTTCAGGTTTGGTGAAGTCTTTTCCTTTCACCTTTCTGTCTTTAATATCGGGTGCCTTTTTTTGCTACAATTTGGAACTCACTCACACAGGCTCACCGTCAGACAGGGACATACATAACACGTGGCATGCGGACAAACACAAACAAACAAACAAACATGCATACAGGCTCACAGAGACACACATACAGACATACGCAGACAGCAGACAAGCACAGACATTCAAACAGACAGACAGACAGCCAGCCAGCCAGCCAGCCAGCCATACACACACACACACTCACGCACGCACACACACACACACACACACACACACACACACACACTCACACACACACACACAAACACATACACCACAAAGCTCACTGACACATTGAGCCAGCGTTTGCTTGGAGGCAAGCCAAACATTCCGTCCGATTACACTTCTAACCCTTCCACCAAACCCCAATGCTTTTACCTAACCCTACTCATCGATTAAGTTAATCAATAAAATGTACACGATGCAACTGGAATGGACAACATCCGCAGTAAAACCTGGAGTCACCCTTTTACACCTCGGAACATTACCCTAGTGACATCACCCACGTAGGAATCAGAAAAAGGCCGCAGCAAACTATTTGTGTAGGAGGAAGTTCACTGGAATTTAAAGATAAAAGTCCTTCTCGTCTGGGTGAGCATGTACACCATTTGGAATCTGACCAAGATTGTACTTGGGACATGACCATCCTTCGTCAAGAACTTGTACCAGCAGTCAACATCTTGGCTGCTTCTGTATTTTGTGTATGGCACTATTATCATATCGTCTTGGGGGTTACCCTTTCGGTGCAGAGTCGAAAACCATTGCTGAAATAATGTTGCCGATGTTCGAAGATGTTACTTACAAACTTCATTGACCAAAACAAACTTCGTACTCTGCACAACAAGCTATCAGACTATTGATTGTGTGGTGTGTCTGCAAGTAGCACAACAAGCTATCAGACTATTGATTGTGTGGTGTGTCTGCAAGTAGCACAACAAGCTATCAGACTATTGATTGTGTGGTGTGTCTGCAAGTAGCACAACAAGCTATCAGACTATTGATTGTGTGGTGTGTCTGCAAGTAGCACAACAAGCTATCAGACTATTGATTGTGTGGTGTGCAAATAGCACAACAAGCTATCAGACTATTGATTGTGTGGTGTGTCTGCAAGTAGCACAACAAGCTATCAGACTATTGATTGTGTGGTGTGTCTGCAAGTAGCACAACAAGCTATCAGACTATTGATTGTGTGGTGTGTCTGCAAGTAGCACAACAAGCTATCAGACTATTGATTGTGTGGTGTGTCTGCAAGTAGCACAACAAGCTATCAGACTATTGATTGTGTGGTGTGTCTGTAAGTAGCACAACAAGCTATCAGACTATTGATTGTGTGGTGTGTCTGTAAGTAGCACAACAAGCTATCAGACTATTGATTGTGTGGTGTGTCTGCAAGTAGCACAACAAGCTATCAGACTATTGATTGTGTGGTGTGTCTGCAAGTAGCACAAAGCTCCTATCACATGTAAAATCCCATGCAGATCTAAGGTGCTGTACATAATACATACAAAAGGAAGGTATTTTATTGAAACGTTATATTTATAACAAAACATTTGAATATATATAGTTCCAATAGCATACCCCTTTCTTTGTTTTAATTGTGACTGTTGGAACGTTGGCAGTCTTTTTGTTTTTTGGATTGGTGTAAATCATATTTGTGCACGATAAGGAGTGCTGCTTGACAAGTTATCTGGGTAAAATATTGCAACCTTTGTTTGTCAACTGTCCCCGCTGCCTTTAAATACAGCGTACAGCAAGAAAGCACGTGCACATTCTGTAGCAAGGTCATGCTGGCTCCATGTCACCCTTGGGAACCCCACTGGATTCTGCACCATACAGTTCCTTCATCAACTTCGCTGACACCTCTTCGGTCTCTAAATATATGTTTTTGCATGACCAAAGCTAAACAAGTGTGTTAATTGGTGGAAACAACATTTTGGAACATTTGTGTTAAATTCCTTCTCGATCGACATGTCCAAATTCCATGAGATGCCAAAAGGATGTTTTAAACATACTGTAGGATCCGATCTCCAAGGTCAACTGCATTTGTTATGCTGGTACACATAGATAGCCCGTGAACTGCTTCGGTAAATTGTCTGGATCTGTCTAGACCTGAATAACCTTGCTCATGAAATGAACCATTCATATTGTCTTTTAGTTCTATTATGCAATTACTTATTGTATTTGCACACACACACACCGTCGCGATATAACCTTGAACGGTTGAAAACGACGTTAAACACCAAATAAAGAAAGAAAGAACACACACACATGCTACGTGTATGCACATCCGAGATGCGGACTCTTTTTACAAAGACTGGGGACAGACGAACGTTTGACCTTTCTAGACCTGAATAACTTTTCTCGTGAAATGAACCATTCATTTTGTTAGACAAACATAAACCATGTGTTTTCCACAGAGATCACTGCCAAATAAACAACTTTTTTTGCGCATGAGGTATGAAAGTTACATCTCCGCTGACTACTCGTAGAGCATTCGATCAATGTCTTAAAGATGCGTAAGAATAGGAATGATAAAGCAAAGGCTATAGTGACGACTCTCATAAATATGATCTAATGTTTTAACTCACATTGGGATTTCCTTTAAAACATGTTTTTTTTTCAAGTGAGGCGCTCAGCCCCACTAAATGAAACGTACACCAGTTACATAAGGATCATACATGTATAGCTGTCAAAGAGTGTCCTGACTATTCGTAAGCTTACATAATTTCCTCACAAGGATAAACGCACACACGCTATAAGTGGAGATGCCACCTACACATCCTGTGACAAATAGCTTCTTCTCTGCCGCAAAAAGCGTTAACAAAAATAGTTCATGCTTGTCTTTCCACATTCCCAATGGCCTCGGTTCTGAAGCATTTAACAAATTGAGATCCCGCATGTTGAAATCGTAAAGGGTTGGACGCATTACATCCCTCGTTTGTTTTAATGGAGAATCTCCCTCGAGACTTGCGCCTGTTTCAAAGCAACATTAATAGCAACATGTTTAGAAAAAAACTGCACACGCCAATCTGCTGCTCGTAACATTATAAACACCTTTGAAGAAAAATGCATTCGATCACGTGTTGGTTTTAAACAAATACAGTGTTTATGGTGTTCTGTGTAGGAAAAACAATATTCGATTTCTTCAGAGCTGCCCTACTAAGAAAACTGTGTAGCAAAATTAAATTATTTCACAACGTTTCATAGGAATGGAATCAGACAAAATAAACCGATTTTTTGGGGAATGTTTCAGAAGAGAACGCTTTGTAAACAGAGTATCTCCCTTTTGTTAAGACAGATTAACATCTACAAAACATCAAGAGATCACCTTATGACAAGCAAACAAACAAAAGCCAACACAATTAAACATTGTCTGAAACACTCACAGGAATAACTAGACCATGAATTTGCAACAGAATAATCAACCTCGATCGTGTCACAGGAAGCAACAACATGCTGATATTGTGGAAACATTGATTGAGTTAATAGCACCAGCTCAACATTGAGTCAACAAATCACCACGCAACCACTACACAAAATGTACAACGCGGTTATCAGCTCAATCCCTCCACCGATATATATATATCCATAAACAATCGTTGCTACACTAATCCACAGACAACCAGCGGGGGGCCTGTACCAGCAACACGTTTCCCGCAGGACTCCCTCAAGCATCGATCCACAGGAAACTCATCGCAAGGTTCCCGTGTTCACCGTGAGGCATCTCCCAAAAGAGCAGCCCGCGCGGAGTCCGATACAATCCCACATTAGGCCTTTCCACGTCCACAGTCTAGCGGGACTTGTCGGCCTGTCGCAGCAACCGCAGGGCGGATTCTTATTCTGGATCCTAGGACAGATTCCCTTGAGTGTGGGCTCTTGCTTTGAGTCGATAAGGTCTGGAGAAAGTTGTTCTGGCAATGGGCCGTCCTTTAAGTCTTCGTCTCTTGTGGGAGTTGATATGTCGTGGCGTTAATTTGGAGGGCGTGTGGTGATGGAAAACTGAGGATTTGATGGAGTTGGAAAAGACTTTTACATATTGGTCGGCCACCGTTTCCGCCATAACAGATGCAAACATGGCGTTCATTTGGAGGGCGTGTGTCGTTGGGAAAACTGAGGATTTGATGGAGCTGGAAAAGGCTCTTACACATTTAGGGTTAGGGTTCGCCCAAACAGATGCAAACAAGGGAATGCGACATTATGTATGAGATAATTGATGTGTATGAGATAATTGATGTGTATGAGATAATTGATGTGTATGAAATTTTTGTTTGTTTGTTTGTTTGCTTAACGCCCTGCCGACCACGAAGGGCCATATCAGGGCGGTGCTGCTTTGACATATAACGTGCGCCACACACAAGACAGAAGTCGCAGCACAGGCTTCATGTCTCACCCAGTCACATTTATTCTGACACCGGACCAACCACGACCTCCCGATCACGGGGCGGACGCCTTACCACAAGGCCAACCGTGCCGGTGTGTGTGTATGAGATAATTGATGTGTATGAGACTGCCTGCTGAACCACGATAATGAGCAAGGTTACCCATACCGTTGTCCGTTACGCAGTAAGCTATGTTTAATAATGACCGGGGCAAGTTATTCTGGCAAAGGACTGCCGTTTAAGCCTTTGTCCATGATGGGAGCTGCTATGTCATGGGGTTAATTGGGAGAGGGCGGGTGACTGTGTGTTGACGGACTCACTGAGGATTTGACGGAGTCGATAAACCCCCTTCCTTCTGGACCTGTAGGTACTTCCCTGCGGAGCGCTATGCAAACAGTGGGGTGGGTTACAGAGCTGGTCTCAGCCAGCCATCAGGGCCACGAACAGACGGTCAGCATGACTGTACTGTTGGTCAGTCCTGCAGTAAGCTCTATCTGGTACTCACGGACTAGACTAGTGTATACTCGCAGTCTGCGTGAAAACACCGAGTATTCGAATATCTCTGCTGCAGCTAACATTTCAGATCTGACACAAACCGGCACATACTGGTATGTCTACAGTGTTATCGCCCACACTTGATCAAAATTACAGATTACACAGTCCGTTTCGTTAACATACCAGATGGGGGTTTGAGTGCAGGTTGCTGATTAATCCTAAACACGCACACACCTGGATATCGCTACTCTTGTTGCTGCTAGCTTTCCGCTGAGAGGAAACAGCACGAATGTCCAATCAATGGAATACTCCAGTAAATGAAAGTAAACGCGAGAGAGAGAGGGAGAGAGACAGAAACAGAAACAGAGACGGGGGCAGAGATAGAGACAGATACAGAAACAGAGACGGGGGCAGAGATAGAGACAGATACAGAAACAGAGACGGGGGCAGAGATAGAGACAGATACAGAAACAGAGACGGGGGCAGAGATAGAGACAGAGACAGAAACAGAGACGGGGGCAGAGATAGAGACAGATACAGAAACAGAGACGGGGGCAGAGATAGAGACAGATACAGAAACAGAGACGGGGGCAGAGATAGAGACAGAGACAGAAACAGAGACGGGGGCAGAGATAGAGACAGATACAGAAACAGAGACGGGGGCAGAGATAGAGACAGATACAGAAACAGAGACGGGGGCAGAGATAGAGACAGAGACAGAAACAGAGACGGGGGCAGAGATAGAGACAGATACAGAAACAGAGACGGGGGCAGAGATAGAGACAGATACAGAAACAGAGACGGGGGCAGAGATAGAGACAGAGATGAAATACCCACATGCCGAATGAGTTCTCCAATCATGCCGTTCCAGGTGCCATCGCCTTGCGGAGCCCCGTAGTTCCCGTCCCGCACCAGACGGATGTGATACTCGTAGCCCACGCTCTGGGATACCATCTCAGCCAGGTCCACACAGTAGCCGTAGAACCGGAAGCGGCCCACTACCGGTATTCCGCCATCGGCCTTGTAGGCGTTGAAGACGTATGGTCTGTCCTGGAATGCGCAAACAGACAGTCGAAGACGCTTTATAAATAGGCACTGTAATTTAAGACGCGTTACAAATATCTACTGGAATTTAAGACGCTTTACACATATGCACTGTAATTTAAGACGTTTTACAAATATGTACTTTAATTTAAGATGCTTTAAAAATATGCACTTTAATTTAGGACGCTTTGAATATGCACTGTAGTTTAGGACGCTTTACCAATATGCACTGTAGTTTAGGACGCTTTACCAATATGCACTGTAGTTTGATACGCTTTACCAATATGCACCGTGATTTATGACGCTTTACAAATATGCACTGTAATTTAAAGAAGAAGAAATACATTGTTGTAAGGCAAACACTGTTGAAAAAATAAGATCTTTACTTCCCAAGACAAAGACAGCACGATTGTATCGTCAAATTTCACCTACACAGGTATTTTGCTTTGGTGAGTTAAGATCTGTTTTGTTATCTACAATGATTATGTAGAGGTTACATGCCGAGTCTCAGTGATTATCAAAAATAATGGTCGAAGTTAGCGGATCATGAAAAATGCGAGCTTTAGCGAGCTTTTTCATGACCGCGAACTGAGACCATTATTTTTGATAATCACTGAGACGAGGTGTGTAACCTCTTTATTCCTCCTTTCTTCAGTTATTCAATGAAAAGAGGAGTTTTTTTGCGAAAGTTTGATCGAATCCTATTCTCTCAACCAGTCAACCTGCGCAGGCGATCGATTAATGCGCGGTTGTATAGTTCCGTGCAAATCATTCCATTCTGTTAACACTTCTTGTCAGTTTTCCTATTTTAGGCTAAAATCAAGTACACAGATATGCTGTTATTCTGCTGTGGCGGCAAAGGCAGATATTGTGTGTTCTGTATATGTTTTGGTATCGCTTAGGGTAATGTTTTTTCGTCAAATGGGACTAGCAGACGAACTTTTGCACCCGTGTTCCAACGTTAAAAACTGTATGAAGTTCAGTTTTCCGGGGAAAATAGTGTATGAAACCCCTTTATGTTGTTTAAATTGATGAGATGTGTGCATTTGGTTGCGTGTGATCTGTTTATTAAATGAAATATTGTTGAAAACTGACCGTCGGATTGCAGTCTGTTGTCGAAGGAACTGAGTGAAAAGAAGGGGAACTACTCTTGTCGCTAGACAAAGTATGAGTTACTTGCCTTGGGAAATTGCTTGTGATGAACGGCTTGAGCCACGGCAGATGAGATTCAGAAAACAACCGAACTCATGGATTTTATATGGAGATTCATGTGTTCAGGCCTGTAGTTGTTAATTTAAATGCGGTATGTTTGTATTGTTTGCTCCAGAGATGTATACTTCGTACATTAGAGCGTTCTGAACTTTTCAGTCGCAAAAAGTAGTACCGAAACAGAACAACCTCTCAACCCATTGCACTATCGAGGATTCAGGCTGTTGCTGGGTCGTTATTTGTTTGGTTGCTGGGTCATTATCGAAAAATAACTACCCCTACAAGTTTACAGAGGTAAAGAAGCAGAGGGGGGAATAAGTCGTGTTACTGGTCAGGGTGGTAGGGGGCAGTGATAGCTGAGGCTTTAGTACAAGACAGACTGGTGGGGACAAAGCTGCTTGTGTTTGACCAGTAAAAGATCAGCGCAAAGTTTCAGCTAGCTCAAAGACGTCTCCATTTGTGCTCGGGGTACCGAGGAGGCGATAGGGGGGGAGGGGGCGTGGATAGGGAGGGAGAGAGATGGAAAGACAAACAAACACATCGATCTAGAGAGAGAGAGAGATAGAGAGAGAGAGAGAGAGAGAGATAAGAGAGAGAGATAAGAGAGAGATAGAGATAAGAGAGAGAAAGAGAGAGAGATAAGAGAGAGATAAGAGAGAGAGATAAGAGAGAGAGAGAGATAAGAGAGAGAGATAAGAGAGAGATAGAGATAAGAGAGAGATAGAGATAAGAGAGAGATAGAGATAAGAGAGAGATAAGAGAGAGATAGAGATAAGAGAGAGAGATAAGAGAGAGATAGAGATAAGAGAGAGAAAGAGATAAGAGAGGGAGATAAGAGAGAGAGAGACAAGAGAGAGAGAGAGATAAGAGAGAGAGAGATAAGAGAGAGAGATAAGAGAGAGAGAGATAAGAGAGAGATAAGAGAGAGAGAGAGATAAGAGAGAGAGAGAGAGAGAAGAGAGAGAGAGAGAGAGAGAGAGAGAGAGAGAGAGAGAGAGAGAGAGAGAGAGAGAGAGCCAGACAGACAGGCAGACAGACATACAAACAGACAGACAGACAGATAGACAGACATACATAGAGACATACAGAGACAGAGAGACAACCCGTCTGTTTTTGTTTGATACTTTTTTTAGTCAGTTCATTCTCTTCACTGCATCTGTCACGTTCTCTCTGCGATACCCACACACTTTCTTCACCCCTCTCCTCCAGACAATTGCACACCGGGCTGACACGGCTCCGATATCCTGACTGTTTCTGGGCCACCTAACCAAATCGACATAACTATCGCCTCGAATCGATATATATACGACTGTTCAACATCACTGGTAAGAACCCGTGTGGACCGATACCTTGCACAGGAACTGACAGGTCCCCCAGTCAAATTCACCCTCCAAAACCATCAATCTACTCTCACACTTCTTCTACTGCTTGCCACCGCCTAGCTCCCCTTTATTCCACCACCCCCCCCCCCCACACACACACACACACACATACACGCGCGCGCACCCACATGCACACACACACACACACACATACACATACACACGCGCGCGCACGCACACACACACACACACGCATACACACACGCGCGCGCACACACACGCACACACATACACGCGCAAACACACACACACACACACACACACACACACACACATACACACACACCCACATACACACATACACACACACATACACACACACACTCACACACACACATACACACACACACACTCACACACACACACACACACACACACACACACACGCGCGCGCGGGCGCACACACACACACACACACACACACACACACACACACACATACCCTTTAATAGGTAGTTGGCTAACTGGAACGGCAGTCACATTCGTTTAGCCAATCAACTTGGCATCTACCCCGTTCAGCGGATTACCAACTAGGACGATAGCTGACCGGCCTATGCACTCAAATTCGCTCACTCGCTCTCAGTAGCTGATTCCACTCTCATACATTTTCGAGTTATTGGTGTTAGTGGTTGGAAAAGATCAACGATAATGAATTGTGTGGAGCTGTTTTTGTAGATTTTGCCAAAGCTTTTGATGTAATTGACCACAAGTTGTTACTGAGGAAACTCACATTGTATGGATTCGGGATTAATTCTGTTGAACTTATAACTTCTTTTCTTAGTGACAGGCAACAGACTGTATACGCAAACGCCTCAGCATCAAGTATGCAGGATGTACGATATGGCGTACCACAAGGGTCAGTTTTAGGCCCTCTCCTCTTCTCTATATACATACATGACCTTCCCCTTCACATTGATAATTTATGTGAATTTTTTTGCAGATGACACAACCATACATTCTAGTAACACCAATTTAAGTCCTTTATCAGAATCACTGCAAGAAAGTTTAAACCAGTTGAGTGAATGGACTGAGCTAAATCACATGTCCCTTAACCCCCAAAAAACAAAAAGCATGATAATAACAACTAGGCACAAACGCCAGAACATAACCTCAATATTTCACGATCTAACGGTTAATGATAAACTTGTTGAAAAAGTCGACCATCATAAAGTTTTGGGAGTGACCATTGATAACAACCTGTCTTGGTCACACCACATCAAACAACTGTCTAAACAAGTGTCCAAGAAGGTTTATCTATTATCTAGAATCAAGCACTTTCTGAATTTGGAAGCCAGGAAATTTTTCTTTAATGCTCATATTCAGTCTGTTATTGATTACGCGTCTACCTTGTGGGACTCGGCAAGTGACAATTCATTCAAACCACCGCTTAAAGTAGTCTTATTAAAAAAAAAACTATCTGAGTTAGACTACATAAACTTAGGCATTCTTCTTCTGAAGGCAAGTTTAAGTTATAATAAAGGTACCCTTATGCATAAAATGATTCATGGATGTGTACCTCAAACCATATTTTCCAAATTCACGTTAAAAACTTCACGCCTATTGATGAGACTGAACATGCCTCTGCCTAGGATTGACCTATTCAAATCTAGTTTAGTCTATTCAGGTAGCAGTCTCTGGAACACTCTTCCGACAATCCTACAGAAAACTAGCAGCACACACGTTTTTAAGACCAGATATACGTCTTATCTTATGAAGTCTAAATAAACATCTGTTGTCGCTAGAATGGTTGTTAAAACCAACAACCGGTGCTTTTTAACAATGTATTATTATTTTTATATATGAGACAATGACAAAAGGTGACGTTTTCATGTCAGTATGTCCCAAATGACATCACCAGTACATTTTTTATTCTATCTAATCTGTTTTCGTTCTATTTTTTCTAATAACATGCGTTAACAATTGATTGCCAACTGGAATGGAAGAGCACAAAAATTTTAACTTGATATGTAGTTTCTCTAGAGGGAAAACATCTTCCACTTTCATGTCAGTGTGTCCCATGCAACATACATTTGCCAAACAGCTATGCGTAAGTAGATTATTTGTTAGTGGTATAGAACATACTGATCAACAATCAAAGTCAGTTTTCACATTCATGTTCTACCTATTTCTTATATGTTTATTCTTTTGGCAATGGTGAAATGTCAGCAATCGTGTGTCATTCGGGACAGTAGACATGACACCTGACCTTTTGTCACTGTCTCATATACACTCTTCAAAAAAAGTTAAGGATTGGTTGAAAAAACGGATCTAATTTAAAAAAAAATGCTAAAAAATTAAACATCGACATAATAATTAAAAGATTAATGTGTTTGAATTAACAAATGAACAATGAGTCTTGACCTAGAATTTTGTTTGGCAGGCAGAGTTATTTCCCTTTGTGGGACTTCTCAACAGCTTCTGCATTTTGGAAGAAAAAGGGTGTTTTTTATAGTCCCATGAAATTTGCGGAACGCATGCCGGGGCAAAAGGTTGTGATGC
>NC_090250.1:53967754-54000254 GCF_037325665.1 Littorina saxatilis | reverse complement strand
ATGATGCAAGTTTAAACAAGTCGCGTAAGGCGAAAATACAATATTTAGTCAAGTAGCTGTCGAACTCACAGAATGAAACTGAACGCAAGGCAACGCAGCAAGACCGTATACTCGTAGCATCGTCACTCCACCGCCCGTGGCAAAGGCAGTGCCCGTGGAATTGACAAGAAGAGCGGGATATTCGTTGCGCTGAGAAGGATAGCACGCTTTTCTGTACCTCTCTTCGTTTTAACTTTCTGAGCGTGTTTTTAATCCAAACATATCATATCTATATGTTTTTGGAATCAGGAACCGACAAGGAATAAGATGAAAGTGTTTTTAAAACGATTTCGAAAAAAAAAATTTGATAATAATTTTTATATATTTAATTTTCAGAGCTTGTTTTTAATCCGAATATAACATATTTATATGTTTTTGGAATCAGCAAATGATGGAGAATAAGATAAACGTAAATTTGGATCGTTTTATAAATTTTTAATTTTCTTTACAATTTTCCGATTTTTAATGACCAAAGTCATTAATTAATTTTTAAGCCACCAAGCTGAAATGCAATACCGAACCCCGGGCTTCGTCGAAGATTACTTGACCAAAATTTCAACCAATTTGGTTGAAAAATGAGGGCGTGACAGTGCCGCCTCAACTTTCACGAAAAGCCGGATATGACGTCATCAAAGACATTTATCAAAAAAATGAAAAAAACGTTCGGGGATTTCATACCCAGGAACTCTCATGTCAAATTTCATAAAGATCGGTCCAGTAGTTTAGTCTGAATCGCTCTACACACACACACACACGCACACACGCACACACACACACACATACACCACGACCCTCGTTTCGATTCCCCCTCGATGTTAAAATATTTAGTCAAAACTTGACTAAATATAAAAAACACACGCTGTCTAGCAGTGTGGTAGCGCTTGTGTGAGTGTGTGTGTGTGTGTGTGTGTGTGTGTGTGTGTGTGTGTGTGTGGATGGGGGTGATGAAAGTGTGTGAGTGTGTGGGTGTGTGTGCTTGTGTCTGTGTGTGTATCTGTGCCTAGCTGTCCGTGTATGTGTTAGTGTCTGTGTTTGTTTCTGAATGTTTAACTATAGACCGATCAAGCAGTTATCTAGTTTTCATTTCTTTCTTGCTCTTCTCATGTTTCCCATCTTTCTCTCACTATCTTCTCTCACTATCTTCCTGTTAATATCTATAGACCTGCACTAGACCACCTTCGTTCGTTGACAAACCAAAAGGGACACATGCCTTTCAGCCCAATGCGCTCCAGACTCCTCTAGCAAAGATCATCTCGTAGCAGTAGAATAGCTGTGCCTCTGGTGTCGAACCAAGTGCACTCGCTTCCTCGCACCAATGCGCCAAATGCATGTTTATGATGATCTGCTGCGTCCCAATGATTACATTTTTGCACAAGCGGGAGAGGCCGTATGGCCGCATGATTGTTTTTCAGTGGTGATAAATGGCGCTGGTTGGCCGGGCATTGACTGACGATGCTGCTAGATGGGGAGCAGAACGCGGTGTTTTGTGCTGTTTTGGGCGTTAGAAAATGAATGTGCGGAGGGATGCTTGGTTTACGAATGGCAATAATCCCTTTGGAAGAATGATGCGACTTGCTGCTTTTATTTGGGGGTGGTGTTGAGTTGGGGGGTAGGGGGGCAAGGGGAGTCGTAAATATGTGTCTGTGTGTGTATTTGCTTGTGGGATAAACATGTGTGTTTTTTAGCTAGTAAAACGCATTAGCGTAACTGGTTTCTACGTTTCTTTTTAGCGTTACAAGTTTCTAAATTATAAGCAAAAGTTAGGTTCAAAGAGAAGGACATTCCCAAAGTAATAACACATTTTTTTTAACCGTTGAATATTTTTGGTCGTACTGCAAATCATATTTGATTCTCTCATGGACAAAATGTAGGTCAATGGAAACAAACACACAATTTCTGTTTTGGATAGTTATATTAATCTTGCTGTATTGCTAAACATATTTTAATCTCTTTTGGACCAAAGTTGCGCCAATGAAAACAACAAACCCGAGTTCTGATGATAGATCTGTTGATCGTGTAGTATTTAAAACATCTTTCATGTTGTCATGACAAATACTACGATCAATGGAAACAAACAACTCGAGTCATGTTGTATAGACTTACGTCAATAGAAACAACAAATAGAGTTATGTTGTATAGACTTACGTCAATAGAAACAACAAATCGAGTTATGTTGTATAGACTTACGTCAATAAAAACAACAAATCGAGTTATGTTGTATAGACTTACGTCAATAGAAACAACAAATCGAGTTATGTTGTATAGACTTACCTCAATGAAAACAACAACGCGAACTTTGTAGTATAAACTTACGTCAATGGAAACAACCACGCGTGTTCTGTTGATTTGTTCGTATTACTGAACATATTTTAATCTATCAACGACAAAACTTACGTCAATGGAAATAACCACGCGAGTTATGTTGATTTTGTCGTCTTGCTAAACATATTTTAATCTCTCAACGACAAAACTTACGTCAATGGAAATGACCACGCGAGTTCTGTTGTCGATGGTTCTGTTGATCTTGTCCAGGATCTGCTCTGGTACTTTGGGCTCGAACTCATCTTCCGTCCACGTTCCCACCTGAAAGGTAACGGTACACGATTAATGGATGAGTATGAGCACAATATTGTTTTTAAGAAAGACAGAGAGAAGAAATAAACATTTAAGAAAGAACGAGAGCAGAACAAAACATCTTTGACATAATTAAAATAAGATCAGTGACACTTTTTTCAGCCAAACATAGATCAAACCAATGCTAAAACATAGTTCAATTTCGGAGGCGAGTTTGGAATACGCTGACATTTGTCGGACCATTTTTGCTGTAATTGTCTTATTTCATTTTATAGTTAGAAGTCTACTTTTTTGTTTGTATAAGGGTAAGTTTCAAGACGCATGTAGCAATATAAAGTGAAACAGCAGTTTTAATAACATCTCTGCTGAGTCGAAATTAAAGCATTAGCAGATTGTAGATTAGAATTTTATCCTTTTGGGCAAACTTGTTTGATGCTCAGTTTTAACTGAATTAGCTAGCCCCCTGCAGAAGTAAACCCTTGCGTTTATTTTTTCTTCTCCTTCTTGGTCTCATAATCCTACGAGCTTGACATTTCGTTTGTGTTGATATTTCAAATGAAGAGATGAAGAAATATGTCCCCTTGTCCTAAAAGATTATCTTGGCCTGACAGTTCGGTCGAACGAAATGAGTTCAGTTTTTGTTCCATCACTCTCCCTAACTTGATGCTGGGATATTTTTGTCTTTGTCTTTCAACATAAATCAATGTACGAAGCGGTTACCTCGTCCGATAAAATTCCCTGGGCCTGATGTGATTGTTTCTCTCGTGGTCGGTTGCATTTCTACACTTGACATTTGTTCTTGTCAATTTCAAATGAACATATGTGCGAATCTGTCACCTCTTCCTATTCAGTTATCAAGGCCATTCTGATCATCATCGCTCCACGGCTATCACCAGTTATCTTTCTGACCGGACGCTAAAGTCCTACGCGAATCTATCAAAACAAGAATACAGAGTTATCTCCCATATGTTGTTCGCGAGCAGTGTTCGCGAGACGAAAATGATTGCAGATTGGCCGACTTCGACAGTGATCTCCGTTCTGTTCTTCACAGTTATGATAAAGACATCGTTCTAAGGTCAAAACAAGTCGAAATTTTGGGACTGCTGCCGGAAGGAGACCATAATATATGGTTGCATCACTGTCAGAAAAAATTCGTCTGCTCCAGCGAGCGCCGAAACCAAACGCTTGATTATCACGTTACACTTTTGTCATATTTAGAGTTGTTTGCACAGTAAATACAGACGCGAAAAATAGCTTGCTTGAAACTGTCCTACATATCAATTCCTTTGTAATTTAAAAATTACACAACACCATGAAAAATCATTATCGACGATCGCGAATTTGCTTATATCCATAACACATTACGAAAAGATCTAAATATGTAAAAAAAAAATCGATTTCTTACCCACAGAAAGAAAACGAAGGCATCCTGTCAGGGATAGAATAAGCCGAACTCATTTTGACCTGAGGTCAGGATGTTATCAAGGCCTGACAACACTAACCACCCCCCCCCCCCCTCTTGGTCTCGTACGTTTGACATGTTTTTTGTTTTTTAAACATTTTATTTTAAAGGAACACGGGTGCCAATACATCTCCCCGCCTAATGAGATGGTTTGGGCCGGATAATACTGTCCCATGTTTTTACCCTCTTGGTCTGATAATCTTCGAGGCTGAACATGTTTTTCATTCCAAAGCAATAGATGTAGGAATGTCTACTTGTCCTATAAGATGATCAGGGCCTGGCAAGAATGTCAACAGTTTACGCCAGACACCCCAGAGTATTATTATCCAGAACATGTGATCTTCTTAACGTTCACATTACAACAAAGAGACAAAGCCTATACACGTTTTGTGTGGAACATGACCTGGTTAAGACCACAGGAATGACACCGACAAAAACCAGGACGCATTCTCACGGGAAATACGAGTAGAAGAAAAACAGAAGAAAGACGGACTGTTGTTAACCCGTGACTTGTAAAAATGTAAAAATGTAAAAATATATCGCATTCCACAAAGTAATGCATGCCTTTTATTATTATAATTGTTTCTTGTTTAAAGCCTCTCCGCTGGGTGGTGGGGGTGAGGGGGCCCGGGTAGCTCAGGTGGTAGAGCTCTTGTCAAACCCCTGATAAAGAAATCATCCCTCGACCGCAATGATTTAAAGAACTACAGACCAGTTTCGAACTTGTCGTTTCTTTCAAAGATCTTGGAAAGACTGGTCTTGCTGCAACTTAATGCCCACCTCTCATCAAACAATCTTCTCAGCAGCCTCCAATCGGCTTATAGACCTGCCCACAGCACTGAAACTGCTTTGTTGAAAATTGTGAACGACCTTCTGATGGCTCTCAATAACGGTAAAGTGTCTGTTCTCACGCTTCTCGATTTGTCCGCTGCGTTCGACACCATTGACCACTCAATTATGACAGCCCGCCTTGAGGCAACTTTTGGCATCACAGGTTCTGCACTGTCCTGGTTTGAGTCCTATCTCTCGGATAGGATTCAAACAGTCGTGGTAAACGGCATCAGTTCAGAATCCACAGTCCTTCAGTTCGGTGTTCCTCAGGGATCCGTGTTGGGTCCAGTTCTTTTTGTTTTGTACATGAACCCCCTCTTTAACCTCGTCAAACAGTATCCTATCGATCACCACGCCTTTGCAGACGACAACCAGTTGTACAAAGACAGTGAGATTGATCAAATTGATACCACTGTGAGTGAAATGGAAGACTGTGTTGTTGCTGTAAAGGCGTGGATGACGGCTAACAAACTACAGCTAAACGACTCGAAAACTGAATCCATGCTTGTCAGGTCCCAGTACAGATCTTTCCCTGAAAATTCTTTGCCTTCTAGCATTCATGTCGGTGATAGCGACGTCAACTTTGTCTCTTCTGTGACTAATCTTGGCGTTACCTTCGACCACTTCCTCAACCTTTCCCAGCACGTCCAAAACATCCGCACAATTGCGTACAGTAACGTAAGGAAAATCAGTTCTATCCGCCACTATCTTACCCCCCAAGCCGCTCAAACTCTAGCCTGTTCTCTAGTTCTATCCAGAATAGACTATTGCAACAGCCTGTTCTATGGCTGTGATCAAAAACTTGTCGAGTCACTCCAAAAGGTACAAAACTCTGCCGCCAAATTGATATATCGTTCTAAGAAGTTTGATCATGTCACACCACTTCTTCGTTCCCTTCATTGGCTTCCCGTGTCCGCTCGTATCAGATACAAGCTTGCTTGTATCTGTTTCTCTGCCAAATTTGAAGATGGCCCTAAATACCTCCAGGAACTGCTCGTCACATATGACAATCCCTCTGACTACAACCTCCGCTCACGCGCTGACAGTTGCAAACTGGAAACTCTCGAGCGAAGCTTGCCTTCTTTTGGAAATCGCTCGTTTGCTTCTGCGGCTGCCATTGTCTGGAATTCTCTCCCTTCCTCCGTTCGCCATTCTGCTTCTAAGGACTCTTTCCGCAGTTCCCTTAAAACGCACCTTTTTCGCGAATCCTTGTAAATTGTCCTTGCCATCTTTATAGACTGTTAGAGGTGAAGTTAGATTTGTTGTTTGAATGTGTCTTTTTTGTATAGTTGCTTCAGCTTTGATTGAGCTATAGGGTTCTGTATGAAATTTGCATTTAGTCTTTCTTTTTCTTGCTGAGTGTATGTACAGTCCAGAGAGGAGACGGACATGGTGTGAGCTTGTCCAGGGGGGTATATGAACATCTCAGTGGCAGGGGGGTGGAAGCACTTGTTAATGAGTGGGAGTGTGTATGCGCGTGGTGTGCACGAGGATGTATGCACGTGAGTGATATTTGTAAATGTGTATTATTATAATATCCTCTTTGTATTTATATTATTGAAATTGTTATATCTCGATGTACAGCGCTAAGAGCATAGTTAAATTTGTGAAGCGGCGCTATATAAGCTATCTTTATTATTATTATTATTAGAGCACTGGACTTGTGATGGAAAGGTCGCCGGTTCGAATCCGGGCCCCAGAGACGGTATCCATCTCCCACCCCCGTGTCACCACAATGGCACGTTAAAGATCTTGGTCATTTTACCATAAGTGCAGATGGCTGATACCTATGGAAGGCGAAAAGGGTCAAATGATCGAGCAAAAGGATCGTGCAAAAGGATCGATCCTTTTACACGATACTTTTGAACGAGCAGTTTCATCGCGCTGTTTCGGAAAATCATGGAACGGATTAGCACAAAGAACGAATCTAGAAAGTAAAGTAAGTAGATTACGTGTTCTGGTGCGGCGTGAAGGAGCATGAAATATCAAGAGAAATAAACAAAAAATTCTTCTTGTTTAAGCGAGTACATTTAGGGGTGTGTAGTTAAAATTACTGTGTGAAAAGTGTTTGGCGCGAAGCGTTCGTCTGCAACAGATCTAGATGTGCCACTTTCAGCACGTATACAGGAACGTGTACGGGTAACGTCATCAAATCTAGTTTTTACGTCACGCGTTTGAGCCGAGATCTGCAGTCTTGGTAAACAACGTATGATTTGGAACATTGTAGAAAAAAAAGTGAGTCACAGGTGACGGAATATCTACACGTACACGTACAGGTCTTTGCTACACGTTCGATCATCTGGAACACTGGACACACGTACACGCGAACTGAACTCTGAAGTCAGTTTGCCACCAAAATGTGAACTCCAGACTGTGTGCCGGTAAAATTCCGGTTCCACGTTTTGTCGGCACCGGATCCAGTAAAAGGATCAATCCTTTTGATCTATTCTTTTGATCGATCGTTTGACCCTTTCCGCGTGTCGGGCGGAAAGGGTCAAACGCGAAAAGATCGATCCTTTTGCTCGATCCTTTTGCTCGACCATTTGACCCTTTTCGCCTTCCATAGATACCCCCTAAACACGCATACATCAAAAGCCGTGAGGGCGTAAAACCTCGAATCGTATAAACCAATTCATGTCCAATATAGGCAATTAAGACCTGACGGACAATAAGCCCCTTAAAATGTACTTTTGTGGGGGTGATTTTAGATCCACATCCCATTTTGGTGCAATCCCATTTTGCCGCCGTCCCATTTTTTGCCCCATCCCATTTTCGCGACATTTCACAAGCCAAGCGTCATTTTACTAACATGTCATAACAATAGCGCGACATCCCATTTTGACACCATATCCCATTTGTGACCCTCCACCACGGAATGAGTCGCATGTCACCTTTGCATGATTTTCATATTTTTACATTTTCCTAAAGAGATTTTTATGCTCTATCCAGTGGTGAAAACCGTTTTAGAAAAGAGCGAACACTGTTTGAGTTATAAGCCTGTGACTAAGGTGACCCTCACGCTGTTACCATACACTCTCCGGACTTATATCGAGCCTAGCGCAGAACCGCGCGAGGTGACATGCGACTCATTTCGTCGTGGAGGGTCACATTTGGCCGCCATGTTGTTTCACCGCCATTCCATTTCGCCCCCATCCCATTGTCGCGACATTTCTCAAGCTAAGCGTCATTTTACTAACGTGTCATAACAATAGCGCGACATCCCATTTTGACACCATCCCATTGGCCGCCATCCTATTTTTGATTTATTCTTCTTGCCAAACCTCACTATACTACTATACTGCGTATAGGACTTGGTGGCCGAGTGGTAACGCACTTGCGCTCGGAAGCAAGAGGTTGCGAGTTCGACCCTGAGTCAGGGCGTTAGCAATTTTCTCCCCCCTTTCCTAACCTAGGTGGTGGGTTCAAGTGCTAGTCTTTCGGATGAGACAAAAAACCGAGGTCCCTTCGTGCACGTACACTACATTGGCGTGTGCACGTTAAAGATCCCACGATTGACAAAAGGGTCTTTCCTGGAAAAATTGTATAGGCATAGATAAAAAATGTCCACCAAAATACCCGTGTGACTTGGAATAATAGGCCGTGAAAAGTAGGATATGCGCCGAAATGGCTGCGATCTGCTGGTCGATGTGAATGCGTGATGTATTGTGTAAAAAATTCCATCTCACACGGCATAAATAGATCCCTGCGCCTTGAGTCCGAGTCTGGAGATACGCGCGCGATATAAGACTTCATATAACAATAACTGCGTTATTCAACTTACTAGGAAGACATTCCGTTACGCGAAATCGCATTTTTGCCACAATCCAAAATGTCGCGAAATAGGAATGGCGGCGAAATGGGATGACGGCAAAACGGCATGGCGACAAAATGGAATGTGGCGCGAGTGGTATGACACGGTGGTAAAATGACACTTGGCCTGTGAAATGTCGCAAAAATGGGATGGGGGCAAAATGGGCTAACGGCGAAACGGGATTGCGCCAAAATGGGATGGGGAGCTAATGGTACATGACATGGTGGTAACATGACACTTGGCCTGTGAAATGTCGCGAAAATGGGATGGGGGCGAAATAGGCTAACGGCGAAACGGGATTGCGCCAAAATGGGATGTGGAGCTAATGGTCCATGATATGGTGGTAAAATGACACTTGGCCTGTGAATGTCGCGAAATGGGATGGGGGTGAAATGGGATAACGGCGAAACGGGACTAATAGATCCCTTGACTTTGGGGTAGTGCGACCTTGTCACTGCTAGCTTTCCATTGGGAGGAAGCGACCGGAATTTCCCAACAATGGGACATCCTAGTAATGAAAAGAAAATGAAAACAAATATCTTAAAATTAACAGTCGCGCTACCCCAAAAGTCAAGGGATTTCGTTTTTGTCCCTTGACTTTGGAGATGACAAGAAAATGTCGGGCGCAAAAACGTGATTTACATTTTTACAAATCACGGGTTAACAACTTTTATTCGGAATTCAAAAATGCTTGAAAAAAATTTCGATCAACGACAAAACATTGATATTCTGATAATGGCCAGCACATGCACGTATGCACGCACTCACACACACACACACACACACACACACACACACACACACACACACACACACACAGCTGTTTTACAACGCACAACGGCAGAACGGGAGCATCTCGTTACTCCCCTATATCGTTACTCCCCCGGCTAGTTACTCCCCTGGCTTGTTACTAACCCTAACCCTAACCCTAACCCTAACCCTAAGGGGGAGTAACGAGCCGGGGGAGTAACGAGCTGATCCCCGGCAGAACGAGATTAACTGAACATGGTAACGCAAAATGATGTCTCTTTGGTGCATGCAAAAGTTAATTAATGTTGCCTGTTCCAACAGGTTGCTGATTTGTAACTTTGAAAATGCAGTCAAGAGTCGACGCGTGCGGTGAGAAGAGTCCACGAAATGATGCGTATTGTTCAACTCACATCTTCATGATTATTAAAGGGATGTTAATTACCATTGGATTGTCAATATAGAAATAACGATACAAAAGTAGCATTTTCTCCGAAGCCGAATTCAACTCGACCGACAGTGGAAAGAGATCGTTCACCTCTAGTCTCCGTGGTCGGAACATTCTGTCACTATCTGTCACACGATACTCAAATCGCGCAGAACGTGCATTCGTTCATCCCCAAACTCTCAGCGTGTTCTCTATCTGTGGATTTATTGAAAAAGATTCTTCGGGACAGTTGCGTGTTTTGTAATTAGTTTCTAACGCACAAGACTCCTCCGGAAGGGAGGATCACATTTCGCGTGACACTGAAGACTTGGGGCGTTGCAGATGTGTTTTTTTTTCTTTCTTTCTCTTTCTGGTTCTGTTTGTGTATTTTTTCTTCCTGTTTTAAAAAAAAAAGTGTCAACAGACTCTTGATATCTGACTCTGTGAGGTGGGGGAGTGGATAGGGTCGGTTGGAGGAGTAATTAGGTATTTAGGTAATGAGAGAGAGAGAAAGCGAGAAAGAGAGACACAGAGAGAGACAGAGAAGGAGACATAGAGAGACACAGAGAGAGACAGAGAATGAGACATAGAGAGCAAGAGAGAGAGGGAGAGAGAGAGAGAGATAGTGTGTGTGTGAGAGAGAGAGAGACAAAGAGAGAGAAAGACAAAGAGAGACAGAGACATATACAGAGAAAGAGAAGAAAGACAGATACTCAGAGATAAAGACACAACGACAGAGACAGGGTAAAACATAAAACAAAACAATTTTCGTTTGAAATCAAAACTCGTTTGCAGATGTTATGCACATTATCTCTTTCTATTAAACAATTCATTTCGTGATCACCATGTCACACTGACATGATATGACCCATTTTCATTCTTTCTTCTTCTGTTTCTTCTTTTGCTTCTCTTTCTTGTTCTGTCTCTTCTTTTTCTTCTATTTCTCTCTTTCTATCGGCTCTTCCTTTTATTTCATATTTTTTGTCTGATCAAGTTCCAGTCGGTGATCATGCAACAATATTTCATCCCCGATTTGCGTCAACATTTTGTGAAGTTCGAGCAATCGTTTTTGGAGTGCGTGCCTTCAAAAGGATTGTTCTGGTCTCCAAAGCACAACGGCAAACAACCGACATCGGAGAGCGAAATAAACGGGTATCCCGTGAGAGTGAAAAGAAATTTCCAGGCCAGGAGGTAACGAAATTGAATTCAGGAACAAAAGTAAGAAAAACAGGATATCAGTCCAAAAAGACGAAATGTTTAGTTTCCAATTTGGCAGAGAGTTCTTGGCAGATGAATGAGGACAGGATTGCTAACAGGGTCCAGAGCACACACGATGACACGGTACAGGTGGATTTGAAAAGGTCACGCGCACTTTTAAATGCGATTGACACACACACACACACGAACGCACGTACGCACGCACGCACGCACGCACGCACGCGCGCACGCACGCACGCACATACATACACACACACAAACACACACTTATACACACACACACACACACAAACAAACACACACACACACACATACACACACACACACACACACACACACACACATAGCTTTTATCATTACATTAAGCATCAACACCGCGACAGGGGATATATCGAACGACGATTAGAATAAAAACCCACACCGCATCTGAACAGCCTCAAATGTTTCTGTAAATGTATCTGGCTCCCTCTTGGCTCGAGGGGGCTTCAATGTTCTTATGAAGAAATGGCAAAAATGTGTATAGGGCGATGCCAGTTACGTCAGACCTTCTAAACTATCAAACGCTCAACTTGATTCTTTGGCGGTGATTTCATTAGAGCCCTTTGGCCTTCCTCTGTCCTTATCTACGTCTCTTGTTGGTAAGGGAGAGCTTAGCCATGCTTTTTTGGTTCGAACAAATCAAATGAAAATTTCTCTTCCTTGAAAATATAAAATAATGATACACATGTTACACATGATTTTGCAACATCAAATCTGTCTGTCTGTCTGTCTCTATGTGTCTCCGTGTGTGTCTGCGTGTGTGTGTGTGTGTGTGTGTGTGTGTCTCTCTCTCTCTCTCTCTCTCTCTCTCTCTCTCTCTCTCTCTCTCTCTCTCTCTCTCTCTCTTCCCCCTCCCTTTGTCAGTCTCCCTGTATCTCTCTATCTCTTTCTCTCTCTCCCTTTTTATATGTGGTTGCTCCCAAATGATGACGGCATCCACTCCCTTCTTTGTCCCACTTCAACAGATTTGCGATATAAAATGATGTGGTAATACAAAAACATCCAGTGAAGAAAAACTTGACCAGAGCAAACAACACCCAATCCTCTATTAAACAATCAATCACTGAAACATGTGCGTACACAGATATGCAAAACTAATTCGCTAGTACGAGCAGGGCTCCCCACGGCCGCCCCTCCTAGTGGGTCCCGGGACCTCCACTTTTAAATGTTAGAGTGTCAATGGACCCCCACTGCAGTATTTGAGAGGGTCCCAAGGGACCAAAAGCCGAAAAGTCCCAGTGTACTTATAAAACATTGTGGTCACGTATAGTGTACTGCAAAGTGTCGATTGCAGTCTGAAAATAGTATCTACGGTACGCACGATAAAGGAAATTTAGTGCGTCCTAGGACCCGCTCTTTTAAAATCTAGTGCGTCCAGGGACCCCCTCCATATATTTATAGCACGTGTTTTCGGCTTCTAGTGCGTATAGGACGCAGGGACGCGCGATATGGGGAGCCCTGAGTACTCGTAACATCCAATTCTCACCTCTGCAACACCTCGGTACATCCCGACCTCAAGCACCTCGAGTGAATGTCCAGTTCGTTGTCCGTTCTGGGAAAACTTGATATATCCACTCTCCCCAGTCAGCGAGTGCTGCAAAATAAAACACATAGTGATACAATATTTATGTTTGTGAAGATCACAGTATCATCGCAAGGCTCATTAGTATCATTTGTATCAGCACAATTTAAAACACGACGCAGACTATGACTGATGCAAAAATGATAACTTTACTTTTAAACGTCTGTTTAAGGCAATTAACATCAGCATTATATTAAACAAAAATATTCAGCATGCATGTATACTTTCGGCAACATACTTTTAATCCCATGTAATCACATATAAATATTCGTAAAAGATTTATATTTTGTCTTGGCCCAATCTGTTGTATAAGACATTCAGATAATTCCATATAGTAACAAACGTATATCTATATATATCTTTGGCGGGTTAAATCAATCTGTTTGATAAGGTATTCAGATACTTGCAAGGTGAAAGACTGGTATTGTTTTGGCCGAATCTCTTTGACAAGGCATTCAGATAGTTCCACAGTGAAAGACTGATATTTAAGAATAAGAATAAG
Source organism: Littorina saxatilis (assembly GCF_037325665.1). NCBI lineage: Eukaryota > Metazoa > Mollusca > Gastropoda > Littorinimorpha > Littorinidae > Littorina > Littorina saxatilis. The sequence goes on along the minus strand of NC_090250.1, from coordinate 53,987,022 downwards.
AATAAGAATACTTTATTATCTCATAGAGAAATTCAGGGGTGGTACATAACAATAATACAAACAAGACATTGATTTTACATAAAACATATAGCACTATATAACATGGACATCTTTAAAGCACTGCGCTTACATATTCTCGCACACCTACGCGTATAACGAACTATGGCTAAACATCATTGCAAAATATCATAACATACAATATATTGCAGGAAATATACGGTTGTACATAAAACCAATACATACATACATGTACATTACTACTATTACATTATCGTGGCTGAATCTCGTTGACAAGGGATTCAGATAGTTCCACAGTGAAAGACTGATATTTATCGTGGCTGAATTTCGTTGACAAGGCATTTAGATATAGTTCCACAGTGAAAGACTAATATTTATCGTGGCTGAATCTCGTTGACAAGGCATTCAGATAGTTCCACAGTGAAAGACTGATATTTATCTTGGCTGAATCTCGTTGAGAAGGCATTTAGATAGTTCCACAGTGAAAGACTGATATTTATCTTGGCTGAATCTCGTTGACAAGGGATTCAGATAGTTCCACAGTGAAAGACTGATATTTATACTGGCAGAATCTCGTTGACAAAGCATTTATATAGTTCCACAGTGAAAGACTGATATTCATCTTGGCTGAATCTCGTTGACAGGGGATTCAAATAGTTCCACAGTGAAAGACTGATATTTATCTTGGCTGAATCTCGTTGACAAGGCATTTAGTTAGTTCCACAGTGAAAGACTGATATCTATCTTGGCTGAATCTCGTTGACAAGGGATTCAGATAGTTCCACGGTGAAAGACTGATATTTATCGTGGCTGAATCTTGTTGACAAGGGATTCAGATAGTTCCACAGTGAAAGCCTGATATTTTTCGTGGCTGAATCTCGTTGAGAAGGCATTCAGATAGTTCCACAGTGAAAGACTGATATTTATCTTGGCTGAATCTCGTTGACAAGGCATTTAGATAGTTCCATTGTGAAAGACTGATATGTTTCTTGACTGAATCTCTTTGACAAGGGATTCAGAACATTTCAAAATAAAAGACTCATATTTTTCTTTGCTGAATCTATATGACAAGGCATTCAGATAATTCCATATCTAAAGACTTATATATTTCTTAGCCGAATCTCTTCATTCATTCAGGTAATTTCAAGGTAAATGTCGTTACCGTATCGCTTTAACAAGAAACGTTGGCGATTCTAAGGTAAACCACTAACCATTTAACTTAGCTGAATCATTTTGATAAGGCATTCAGTTCATTCAAAGTTGAACGAACGATTATTTTATTGGCTGACTCTCTTTGACAAGGCATCCAAGGCTCTCCGTACTGACCTCGGTGAGGACTTTGGCCAGGTCCCTCCCGTAGCGCCAGGTGGAGCTGGGAGGGGGCATGCAGAGGGCGTCGTTACCCCGGTACGTGTCCTGCCAGCCGTGCACGCTGCCGAATAGGTGGGACCCCCCGTGAACGTGATACAGGCTGCCATGGCGACGCTGCAGCTCGATCAGCGTCTGGACGACCAGGGTGATCCCGTCCTCGGCGAATATGCTGTCTGCCTGTTGTGAGAACAGACAGAAATATATATGTGTAAGGCTGCTGGGAAGTGTGGTACACAAACGAAAATAAATAACGACACCTAAAAATCTTAGTAGAGAGCAAAGCCACTTGGTGTATACATACTAGCTGTTGGTTTGTTGCTGGATTGTTTTTCTGTTGTCTTTTTGGATGTTTAGATTGTCTATGTGTGTGTGAGAGAGAGAGAGAGAGAGAGAGAGAGAGAGAGAGAGAAAGAGAGAGAGAGCGAGAGAGAAAGAGAGAGAGAGAGAGAGAGAGAGAGAGAGAGAGAGAGAGAGAGAGAGAGAAAATGACAATGACAAATTCTTTATTTACGAGGGTAGTGGCATAAGCAAACAGGTGCTTTTTTACATCCAGCCCTCGCCCATGGGAGGGTTTAATCTAATGGTAATACGTTTTAAAAATGTTGGAATATCAATTAAAGAAGTAACAAGTCGCGTAAGGCGAAAATACAACATTTAGTCAAGTAGCTGTCGAACTCACAGAATGAAACTGAACGCAATGCAACGCAGCAAGACCGTATACTCGTAGCATCGTCAGTCCACCGCTCTGTTTTAGCCCCTGACTTAAAAAGTGGAATAACTTTAGCCTGCTTTAACACAACTGGAAAATAACACTTGTCTATACAGAGATTTTACAGGTAAGTTAAAGAATCAGCAAGTACAGGGGCTGCTAATTTAAGAATCGTCCCGTCCAGACCATCAATTCCACGGGTTCCTGTTTGCTTGAGGTGCATGAGTGCATTACATACTTCTGTTACAGTAATAAATGGAATGTTTGATTGCGACATTATATTTTTAGATTCACAAAAATCTGTCAGAATCTTCAAATCATTTAAATGAGTATTGTCTTCGGGAACGACTTTCTCAGCTATGTTAGAAAAATGTTTATTCAGTTCCTCGGAGGATATGTCTTTAACGACAGAGCCTTTGGATGTTGATTGTTTATTTGTTAACTCATGTGTTGCCTTCCACATTGACTTAGAATTTTGTTTTGATGATGTAAGTTCCTGAAAATACTTTTTCTTTTTCCATCGCTTCATAGATGTAACTTTGTTTCTCTGATCTCTATATTCATTTTCCAGCCCTCTTTTTTTCAAAATATCGCGATTATCCGCTGCCTCTTGCAACTCTTGATCAAACCATTTTGGTTTAAATTGATGCTTAACCCTCTGGGTTTTCAATGGAACGTGTTTGTTATAAACCTTTTAAAAAGCATCATGCCAATATCCAAAAGCTTCATCCGGATCAGTCAAATTATAAACATTTTCAAGTGGGGAGTGCAACAAATCCTCAAGAAAATTTTCCTTATTAAATTTTGAAAACGAACGATATGTTATTGTTTTATGACCAGAGAGAGAGAGAGAGAGAGAGAGAGAGAGAGAGAGAGAGAGAGAGAGAGAGAGAGAGAGAGAGAGAGAGAGAGAGAGAGAGAGAGAGAGAGAGAGAGAGAGAGAGAGAGAGAGAGATCAAATCAAATCAAATCGAATCAAATCAAATTTTATTTTACGAGGGTTGTGGCATAAGCAATATAAACGAGCTTCTTTAGAGAGAGAGAGAGAGAGAGAGAGAGAGAGAGAGAGAGAGAGAGAGAGAGAGAGAGAGAGAGAGAGAGAGAGAGAGAGAGAGACAGAGACAGAGACAGAGACAGAGAGACAGAGAGAGACAGAGAGAGACAGAGACAGAGACAGAGGGAGAGAGGAAGAGAGAGACAGAGGGAGAGAGGTACAGAGAGAGAGAGAGAGAGGCAGACCGACAGAAGGACAAACACAAGACTATAATCAAGAAAGATGCAGACGGAAAACAGAAACAGACACATACAGATGTAGACAGACAGGGGATGGAGGGAGGAAAACAAATAAAGAGAGAGGGATATATTAGGTCACCTCATCATAGCTTTACGGTCCCAGCTTACACAGTCTTGCTAGACAATTGCCCCTTGCCCGCAGTGCATTCTCTTCTGCTTACAATTTCTCCACTCAGTAAAACTGTAAGGGCACTAGTGTATAAGAGATCTCGAGTAAGAGAGCGAGAGAGAGAGAGAAAGAGAGAGAGAGAGAGAGAGAGAGAGAGAGAGAGAGAGAGAGAGAGAGAGAGAGAGAGAGAGAGAGAAAGGGGAGGGGAGAGGGGGAGAGACTAAGCGAGGGAGAGAGAGAAAGAGAGAAAGAGGGAGAGGGACGCAGAGAGAGGGAGAGAGATGGAGAAATTTAGAGTGAGACAGAGATGGAGAGAGGGAGAGTGAGACAGAGATGGAGAGAGGGAGAGGGAGACAGAGATGGAGAGAGGGAGAGTGCGAGGGAGGAAGGGAGAGGGGGAGAGAAAGAACGAACGAACGAACGAACTTTATTACTCAAGGATGGAGATTTTAGGCTCACGCCTAGTCTTACAATCTGTCCCTGCTAAACTAAGACATAACAAGTCGCGTAAGGCGAAAATACAACATTTAGTCAAGCTGTCGAACTCACAGAATGAAACTGAACATAATGCAATTTTTCAGCAAGACCGTATACTCGTAGCATCGTGAGTCCACCGCTCGTGGCAAAGGCAGTGAAATTGACAAGAAGAGCGGGGTAGTAGTTGCGCTGAGAAGGATAGCACGCTTTTCTGTACCTCTCTTCGTTCTAACTTTCTGAGCGTGTTTTTAATCCAAACATATCATATCTATATGTTTTTGGAATCAGGAACCGACAAGGAATAAGATGAACATGTTTTTATATTGATTTGGAAAATTTAATTTTGATCATACTTTTTATATTTTTAATTTTCAGAGCTTGTTTTTAATCCAAATATAACATATTTATATGTTTTTGGAATCAGAAAATGATGAAGAATAAGATGAACGTAAATTTGGATCGTTTTATAAAAACATTATTTGTTTTACAATTTTCAGATTTTTAATGACCAAAGTCATTAATTAATTTTTAAGCCACCAAGCTGAAATGCAATACCGAAGTCCGGCCTTCGTCGAAGATTGCTTGGCCAAAATTTCAATCAATTTGATTGAAAAATGAGGGTGTGACAGTGCCGCCTCAACTTTTACAAAAAGCCGGATATGACGTCATCAAAGGTATTTATCGAAAAAAAGAAAACAACGTCCGGGGATATCATTCCCAGGAACTCTCATGTCAAATTTCATAAAGATCGGCCCAGTAGTTTGGTCTGAATCGCTCTACACACACACACGCACAGACACACACACACACACACACACACACAGACACACACACACACACACACACACACACACACACACACACACACACACACACACACACACACACACACACACACACACACACACACACACACACATACACCACGACCCTCGTCTCGATTCCCCCTCTATGTTAAAACATTTAGTCAAAACTTGACTAAATGTAAAAATAAAGACAATAAAAGGACAATTGTCAATCGCAATCATACAGTATTACTAATTACAGAGAGAGAGAGGAAGAGGCGAGTGGGGGGAGAGGGTGGACGAGGGAGATATTCTTGCTGATGCAACGATTACAGGCATGGCATTCATTTCAATGATGGTAATATTGTGAATTCCCATTTAATATGTCACCGCAATATTGCTGGCGCTACAATCTCAAAGATGTTGAAGTTGCTACTAACATAAGACATAAGACATAAGACTTTATTTCAACCATGTGCAGTACACTAGGGACATGTTTTGGCCAGAGTACAATCAATCAATCCATACACGCCCTTCCTAACGGTACGACTACTAATACTACTACCACTACTACTACAACTGCTACAACTACAACTACTACTTCTAATACTACTACTACTAGTGCTACAACTACAACAACTACTACTTCTACCGGCACGGTTGGCCTAGTGGTAAGGCGTCCGCCCCGTGATCGGGAGGTCGTGGGTTCGAACCCCGGCCGGGTCATACCTAAGACTTTAAAATTGGCAATCTAGTGGCTGCTCCGCCTGGCGTCTGGCATTATGGGGTTTGTGCTAGAACTGATTGGTCCGGTGTCAGAATAATGTGACTGGGTGAGACATGAAGCCTGTGCATGGCTGCGACTTCTGTCTTGTGTGTGGCGCACGTTATATGTCAAAGCAGCACCGCCCTGATATGGCCCTTCGTGGTCGGCTGGGCGTTAAGCAAACAAACAAACAAACAAAACTACTACTACTACTACAACTACAACAACTACTACTTCTACTATTACTATTACTTCTTCTGCTGCTACTACTGCTACAACTACAACTACAACTACTACTTCTACTACTACTACTGCTACAACTACAACAACAACTACTACTACTGCTACTGCTACCACTACTACTACTACTTGATGCTTCTTGTAACTCTGCTATGCCTTATATATATACTGTTCAAAAAAAGAAACGCATAGCTTGTAATATTTGGTTAATTTAGTTATATGGCTACAAGGATATCCACCAAACTGCAGAAAATGTTTATCTGGTCGTCGACCTTTCGTCCATTGCCACAAGTGAGTTCTGCACGTGACGCATGCGTTATCAGTGGCTACAATGTCAAAATTGCTCATTTGGCATGACCACTCGTCATGCTTCAGTGTAATTTCGTGAAACTCGGGGAATATTGAGCTCTCACCATGTCTTCCAAAACCCATAAAAGCGGATTGTTCGCCACAAAGAAATCAGACGACAATTCAGCGACGAAAGATGGCCCGATTGAGCAGAGAAGACCGCCAAATTGCATTGGGTCGTTTACAAGCAGGCCAAAGTCAAAGTGCAATCGCCAGGCACTTCCACGTGTCCCAGAGCACCATCAGTAGACTGTGGGTCAGGTTTCAAGCCACTGGCTCCGTTGCTGACTTGCCACGAGCGGGAAGACCAAGGGCGACAACTGCTGCTCACGACCGCTTCATACGGCTCCGCCACCTCCGGAATCGTTTCCTGTCGGCCTCATCTTCTGTCCAGGCTCTCCCCGGGCCACACCGATTATCGGACCAGACCGTGCGGAACCGCCTGCATGAAGCTGGTTTGAGAGCTCGCAGACCTCACAGAGGAGCTGTCCTCACCCGCCGCCATCGCCAGAACCGAGTGCAGTGGGGCAACCAGCACCTTCGCTGGACCGTCCGGAATCACTGGAGACACGTGTGGTTCAGCGACGAGTCCTACTTCCTGCTCCAGCGACATGATGGTCGGAGGAAGGTCTACCGGAGAGTAAACGAACGTTACGCGCCCAACTGTGTGGATGAGGCACCCGTTCATGGTGGTGGAGGCGTCATGGTGTGGGGGGCGATCAATACCGCTGGAAGGAGCACCCTGGTGCACGTCCAAGGGCGCATAACTGCCCAGCGATACGTGGAGGAAATTCTGCGCCCACACGCCCTTCCTCTTCTGGCTGACCAGGATGCCATATTCCAGCAGGACAACGCTCGCCCGCACACAGCACGACTCACCACCCAGTTCCTCACCGACCACCATGTCTAGGTGCTTCCCTGGCCATCCATGTCGCCAGACATGAACCCGATAGAACACCTCTGGGATGAATTGGACAGACGTGTGCGCAGGCGAGAAGAAGCGCCGGCAAATCACCGCGATCTATTGCAGGCACTTCAGGAGGAGTGGGACACCATCCCACAGCAAGATATCCGGCATCTGATCCAGTCCATGCCCAGAAGGTGCCGGGCAGTTGTTGCTGCTCAAGGCAGTCACACCCCCTACTGACTTGACAGCCTCGGCACCCAATCGTATTGATTGACTGATTGATTTGAAGATGCAAATGAACTGTGTGTGCATTCAACTGTGTCCATACCAAATTTCAAACAAATAATCTAAATATTGGATTTTCTGTTAATTTTTTCGAAAAATAAAACAAATTTGGCAAGTAGCAACTATGCGTTTCTTTTTTTGAACAGTATAGCAATGTCGCTGCTACTGGGTATAACATTAATTTTCTTATATGTGACCCTCCACCACGGAATGAGTCGCATGTCACCTTTGCATGATTTTCGTATTTTTACATTTTCCTAAAGAGTGTTTTATGCTCTATCCAGTGGTGAAAACCGTTTTAGAAAAGAGCGAAAACTGTTCGAGTTATAAGCCTGTGACTATAGGTGACCCTCACACTGTTACCAGACACTCCCCGGACTTATATTAAGTCTAGCGCAGAACCGCGCGAGGTGACATGCGACTCATTTCGTGGTGGAGGGTCACATATCACCCCCACTGCTGCATGAAGACCATACTACACTCAGAGAGAACAATGAAGGCGAGACAGAAAAAGGAAAGACATGGAAAGAACGGGATAGAAACCTAGAAAGAGACACAAATAGATGAGCAGGGATTTCTAGAGACAGTTAGAGACGAGAAGACTCGAGCAATAACCGTATCGATCTTAGCACTTTTTCGAGACAATCGCTATATTCAGCTTTTCAGACGACGTCAAAATCTCCATCATAAAAGAACTAACCTCATTTTACCCTCCCGTTTTTCGCACGCACAAAAACGGTTCAATAGGACGGAGGAGTCGAGTGTTCTTAGCTGAATTCTCTCCTAAACCCCGCCATCGTGAGCGTCGTTTCGTTCCGCAAACGACCTTAATACAACGCCCGTGGCTCTTATTCCGCTCAAGCATTGTTTGGAGAATCGAATTCTTGATGTTTTTAGAGCCCTCCCGCCTCATGGAGTCAAAATAAGCCCGGGAAAACGCCGGCGATGAGCCGTTTTCCTGAAGTAAATTGAGTCGCTTGCGTGACGCGTTTTTCTTCGTGCGAAGCCGTTTCCTTTGCTCAAGAAAGATACGTCAGTCTTTGTATCCTCGTTCCCAAGTCGATTTGTTCATGAAATGCTTTTAGATCGGTCTGGCGGAAAATGGTTGACCACTTTCAAACGCTAATAGACAATTGTAACAGGCGCGTGTGGAGGGCAGACATTTTGTGTCTGATGCTTGTCACGATTCATCTCCTTCTTCTTCTTCTTCCTTCAGGCGTGCGGAATTATAATTCTCTCGGCGAGTAGGTTGACACTTTTTTCACAGCAGACTTGACTCAGAAGTATCTTGTTACATCTAGCCATCGATAGCTTATCTTGGACATCGTGGCAGGATTATTTATATAGTATTAGTTATCGTTAGATTTTACTGTGATATCAACATTTATCAGTCTGAATGTCGAGAAAGCTGAAATCATATCAGATCGAGGCGTACTTTCCGATGCCAGCTATTTACAGTAAAATAACACGCCCAATGTGTTACTTATCATACAACTTCACTTTCCGATGCCAGCTATTTACAGTAAAAGAACACGCCCAATGTGTTACTTATCATACGACTTCACTTTCCGATGCCAGCTATTTACAGTAAAAGAACACGCCCAATGTGTTACTTATCATACAACTTCACTTTACGATGCCAGTTATTTACAGTAAAAGAACACGCCCAATGTGTTACTTATCATACAACTTCACTTTACGATGCCAGCTATTTACAGTAAAATAACACGCCCAATGTGTTACTTATCATACAACTTCACTTTCCGATGCCAGCTATTTACAGTAAAATAACACGCCCAATGTGTTACTTATCATACAACTTCACTTTCCGATGCCAGCTATTTACATGTACAGTAAAAGAACACGCCCAATGTGTTACTTATCATACGACTTCACTTTCCGATGCCAGCTATTTACAGTAAAAGAACACGCCCTGATGTGTTACTCATCATGGAACTTCTTGATCCGATGCCAGCTATTTACAGTAAAAGAACACGCCTGATGTGTTACTCATCATGGAACTTCTTGATCCGATGCCAGCTATTTACAGTAAAAGAACACGCCTGATGTGTTACTCATCATGGAACTTCTTGATCCGATGCCAGCTATTTACAGTAAAATAACACGCCCAATGTGTTACTTATCATACAACTTCACTTTCCGATGCCAGCTATTTACAGTAAAAGAACACGCCCAATGTGTTACTTATCATACGACTTCACTTTCCGATGCCAGCTATTTACAGTAAAAGAACACGCCCAATAGACACATTCGGGAAATAACTCGATCGGGTTTGTATGGATTGTGAAAGAGGGAGTATCATTGCCTTTTTCCTTGGAAAAAGTTCCGACACTTAGTTACTGTACACGTGTTAGAGACACACACCCTGACAATGACTGGCCCGTAATGTCACGTGAATACATTATCCCACTTGACATTATTTCCCACGTGACATTACAGGTCAATCACTAACGAGGGGGGTGTCCCATACACGCGTACAGGAACCAAGTGTCGTAAGTTTGTCCAAGAAAAGGCAATGATACTCACTCTTCCACAACCAATACAAACCCGACCGAGTTATTCCATACAATCTTGACAGAGTTATTCCATACAATCTTGACAGAGTTATTTCCGAAAATCGTTTTTTTGTTGACTTACCGACCAGGGATTTGTGAGGTAATGAACGTAAGCTTTGCTGAGCGGACCAACAAGAGGAAACATCTCGAAGCCGGTAATGTTGACACCTCCAGTCTTAAAAGCCGTCAAAGACACATAACGCAGACTCTGCAACAAGTCAAGGCAACATTTAACGTGTATGTGGAATAGCAAGTAAGAATTGCAGTTGAATAGCACGTATGTTACGCGTGATTGTTCTGAAAAGTGACTATTACATGATTGTTCTGAAAGTCTACTATTTATTTCATCGTAAACATGTAAGCCCTCATACGTGGTTGTTCTGAAAGCTTACTAATTTACATGATTGTTCAGAAACTCTACTAAAGGTAAACTTGCTTCACCCGTGAACTGTTGTCAGATATGGAACAATATGTATACCCCAGCCCAACGAAGTTGGAGGTGGGGTATACTGGATTCACTTTGTCCATCTGTCTGTGTGTATGTCTGTATGTATATGGAACAATATTTTGATACAATGATACTAAAGCTTTAGTGATATTGATATCTATACCCAATGAATACAAACTCAACAAGTAATACGTTTCATACATTGAACATGTCTTCTTTATTGTTCTCAACTCAAAATTCAAATTAAATGCCCAAAGACAAAAATTATTCATAATCTTCAAACATGTAATGATTCTTCTTGAGTATTCCCAACTGAAAATTCTAATTACAGGTTAAAAGGGACTCATAGAAACTTTTGATTTTCCCTCTTTGCCATGCATAGGTGGCTGGGTCACCAACATGGATCGAAAGGCATGGCAAAGAGGGAAAATTGAAGCTAATTTTTGCCCCTTTAAAAACGAAAGGCACAACAAATAATTTTCACGTCACAAATGAAACTTCTTTTTTTTTTTAACTAAAAATTCAAGTGGAGAGGGGATGAGAGACGTGAGGAGATGGCCGGGGTTGCGAGATGGGTGGGGAGTCTGGGCTATAACGTTCTTGCACGCGAGACAATATACTTCTTTTTGTGTGTGTGTGGGGGGGTATTTTGTTTATCTCTCTCTCTCTCTCACTCTCTCTCTCTCTCTCTCTCACACTCTCTCTCTCTCTCTCACTCTCTCTCTCACTCTCTCTCTCTCTCTCACTCTCTCTCTCTCTCTCTCTCTCTCTCTCTCTCTCTCTCTCTGAATATTTTTGTCATCCTAAATATTGGGGGGGGGGGGGGCAAAAAGACATGTTTGCCCCCCCCCCCCCAGCCCAGGAACAGCAGCTGCCCTCCCCCCCACCCAGTTTCCGACGCCAGTGCACTGAGTACATACGCTCACACACACCACACATACACACACATGAAAGCTAAATTTATTAGCACATCTCTGTTTTCAGTGACACTTGTTTTTGTATTACACAGCAACCACCAGAATTTTTTATATGAATTATTCAAATGGTTTGATAAAGTGTCAGTTGATATGAACTGAAAGAACTTCACTGGCTTCCTGTATCTGAACGTATTAGGTATAAAGCTGCCTGCTTCTGCTACAATATCATCTCTGAATCGGCACCTGCCTATCTTTCTGAACTGGTCTCTCTCTACACTCCCTCTCGCACCCTTCGTTCTTCTGATGATGCTCGACTTCTCTGTCAAGGTCGCTTTAAACGCAAGGCTCATGGCTTCCGCACGTTTTCGTATTATGGACCTCAGTTATGGAATTCACTCCCCTTTCAATTACGTCACTCTCCATCCATTTCATCTTTTAAGTCCAATTTGAAAACTCACTTGTTCCAACAACACTACGGATAGTTCCTTAGTATATAGAGTCTGGGGATGTGAGATGTGCATGATGTGTTGTTTGAATCTGACAGTGATTGTATGATTTTTGTATACATGTATTGTTGTCACGCGCTTTGAACTTCTGATAAGGCGCTTTATAAATGCCCGTTATTATTATTATTATTATTATAAACCTCCCCCACCCCCTACACCTAAAAAAAGGGAGTGGAGAGACGGATCAACTCAAACACACATCTGAAGCTGTCGCGCACACAGAAGACGGATCAACTCAAACACACTTCGTTGGGCAGGGGTATACATATTGTTCCATATCTGACTACATTTCACGGGTGAAGCAAGTTTACCTTTAGTAGAGTTTCAGAACAATCATGTACATTAGTAGGTTTTTAGAACAATCACGTGTGAGGGCTTACATGATTACGATGAAATAAATAGTAGACTTTCAGAACAATCATGTAATAGTCACTTTTCAGAACAATCACGCGTAACACACGTACACATTGCAGCTATAAGGCTGACAGCGCTTGTCGTTAGTGTAACGTGGGTACTTTGCAATGTATGTTGAGTGAGGATTTTTGTTTTTCTCCAAAATGTATACTTTTGTGTTGTGGTTATCGTTACGTTATGTGTTTAAACATGCTCTTTGTATCACCAACACACATTGTCACACACACACACACACACACACACACACACACACACACACACACACACACACACACACACACACACACACACACACACACACACACACACACACACACACACACACACACGCACTCAATCGTGAGACAGAAAGGCCGGAATATGCTTTACTCACCAAAAAAGGCAACACAAAATGAAATCGAATCTTGTAAACAGTGTCGTCTGATATCTGAAACAAAGAAGAAACACGATTTTGTGTTATCCACTAAACTAAACAAAGCAAACACTCAAACAAGCAGTCATGCACAATGGACGAATTCCGAATAATTAATAACTCTGTCGCGTTTGTATGGGTTGTGGGACAGTGACCGTTTCTTGCAAACGGCAGACAAACAACGAAGGGACCAATCACTAGCGAGGGGTGTGTCGGAAACACGTGCGTGTCTCTACGTGTTTCCGATACACCTCTCGCCAGTGATTGGTCCCAGCATTGTTTGTCTGCCGTTTTGCAAGAAAAGGTCACTTTTCCACAGCCCATACGGAACTATTTCCGAAACACACACACACACGCACGCACGCACGCACGCACGCACGCACGCACGCACGCACACTCACACACACACACTCACACACACGCACGCACACACACACACACACACACACACACTCACACACACACACACACACACACACACACACACACACACACACACACACACACACACACACACACACACACACACACACACACTCACACACACACACACACACACTCACACACACACACACACACTCACACACACACACACACATACACACACACACACACACACACACACACTCACACACACACACACACTCACACACACACACACACACACACACACACACGCACACACACACACACACTCACACACTCACACACACACACGCGCACACACACACACACACGCACGCACACACACACACACACTCACACACACACACACACACACACACACACACACACACACACACACACACACTCGACATGCCACTCTTTTTTTTTTTTAAATGAGCGGCGACTGCAAACAATGTGAAAGCAAGCTTCCCGATGCCTCCTCCCCCCCCCCCCCCCCCCCTCTCTACGATTTGCAACACAGCCCCCCCTGACCCTGTACTTCGAAACAAATTCACAGAAGGTTATTGAACCTATCTGATAGTTTTTGGCTTTGCATGTCGCTTTTTGTGCTTACATTATCTGTTTTTACAACTATGTAATCATAATGATGTCGTATTATGCTGACGTGAATCTTCCATATTTCCAAATAACGACTGTAGCTGATGAACAAACTTAAAGCTCAGGTGACCTTACATGCTTTTTTGAGTTCAAGCATTACAATCACAAATGGCAGACAACGTTCAAATGCGATGACAGTTCTAAATCTAGCGCACTTTGGTTTTTATCCGCTAAACACAATCTGTCTCAAAAAGCTTAAAATGTGAAACAAAATATATATTTTTTAATTTGGCCGGAAGAGTGCGTTCCGTCAGCTTCATTTTACAGTGCAGTCAAGGCAAAGTTGCACTTGGCACGTGCATTTCGTGAGATGGATTGGAAATTGGAGCGCAGGGAATAAAGCACTCGCCAGCTGCACGACAAGCGGCATAGCCTGTCACCCTGCTCTTAAGTGCTTCTATCTGTCACACGACCCGACTCAACTCGTCTTTCAGGATGGCATCATGCTAGCTGAATCTTTAGAGCTAGGAAAATATAAGAGCTTGCAGCTAGCTGCAGAAGACTCTGTATAACCTGTGACCCTGTTTGAATGCTTCTAGTTGTCACACGACCAAACATTTACTCATCTGCTCATGCTAGCTGAATGTTCGGAACAAGGTAAGTTTAGTACTAAAGAGCTCGCAGCTAGCTACAGAAGATTATGTATAGTCTGTGACTCTGTTTGAATGCATTGCCTGTTGCTAGCTGCATGTTCAGAACAAGGTAAGTTTAGTACTAAAGAGCTCGCAGCTAGGTACAGAAGATTATGTATAGCCTGGGACTGTGTTAGAATGCATTGCCTGTTGCTAGCTGAATGTTCAGAACAAGGTAAGTTTAGTACTAAAGAGCTCACAGCTAGCTCCAAAAGACTCTGGATAGCATGTGACCCTGCTTAAATGCTTCTATTCGTCACACGAACAAAACATTTACTCATCTCCTCATGCTAGCTGAATCTTTGCAAACGAGGAAAGTAAAGTACGTAAGAGCTCGCATCAAGCTGCAAAAGACGGTGAATATCCTGTGACCATATTTGTAAGAGCGTGTATTTGTCTAAGGAGCAACATTTTATTGATAAAAAAAGGGCATTTTCAAATAAGCTGTATCTTTGAAGCGCGAGGAGTAAACACTTGACAGATTGCAATAAGCTGTACGAGACTAAACATAGCGTGTAAACTAGTGTAACAGGATTATATTTGTCATCGGACTCAAGTGTCATTCATCCAGGAGGACTTTTTCATGCAAGATGAATACTTCCATAGCGGGTTATATAGCGCCCACCAGCATGCAAACGCCACTACGATATTTTGTTTCGTGTGTGACCCTCATTTGAAGTGCTTACATCTGCACATGTGCTCGCATCTCCGGTTTAACACGGTGAAATGAAGCAGGTCTGCGTTACAATGAATGCGGCGATCAGTCGTAATGTATAGCATACCTGCCCAATGTCGAAAGGACAAGATTCCAGCCCAAAAGTACAAGTCTATATCAGTGACAAAGGTTACCATTGAACCTATACACCGTCACCCTTTTTCCTGTTACTTGTTACGTACACTTTCACAACTTTCAAGGGTAAAGAAACAGCATCTCTTAAAAGACCAAAGAGTAAAATACGAATGGGGGCAAAAACGAAACTCTCACAGAAAGTAGCCTTTTCGTCAAATCAAAGCAGAAGGGAGACTTGATGTCTTCAGTCCGGAGACATGGCGAGTGTCTTGCAACACCCAGCTGTCTCGGAAACCAATCCCTCGTCTGACAGGTCGTCGGGCTAAATAAGCCCTCAAAGCGAGCTAGGGACGATCCTGACCTCCATGGTCCTAACTCAATTATTCAACGGCCTCAACAACATCCACAGATTGGGAGACTACTTTAATCTTCCCACTCGACAAAAAGGAACATGGGAAGTGTTTAGAAAAGACCCTTCTAGGCACAAGAGTACAGGTCTTATAACAAAAAATAAAGGTCACGGAGGGGTGATGGTGAGTTATGGGACGTGACGTGGAGAGTAGATGCTTCCCCCTCCCCTGCGTCATGTATCTCCATCTAACGGTGCCCTGTTCCCTCTCCCCAAGAAATAGAGTAGGGCCGGGTGGGAAGTGAGAGCTTGGTGTGTGTGTGTGTGTGTGTGTGTGTGTGTGTGTGTGTGTGTGTGTGTGTGTGTGTGTGCGTGGCTGTGTGTGTGTGTGTCTGTGCGTGTCTGTGTGTGTCTGTGTGTTTGTGATCGATATGTTTTACCTTCTATATGTGTTTTTTGGGGGCCCATGTCAACGTAAGCTATTTCCAAAACTGCATCTACAAAGAATCCGCATAACAGCTATAACTGCATTTGCTCGTAGGACCTGGGTGCTAACCATGTTAACGTCACTTTCTCTAGCTCACGATTGCCTCTGACGTAGATCATTCCTGACATATAAAGTGCAACACGAGAACAATTGATGTATCAGCAGAGTGCAATGAGGATAATTATGACCTCATGCACTCTTTTCACTCAAAAAATCCCAAGTAAAATAGGCTTTTTACAACAAAAACCGATGTCTTTATACACTAATTTTATTTATTCCTATAACTGCCTGTGGGTCTGCCTATCACCGAGATTTGCGTATTCCTATTGCTAAGTGAATATTCAATGTGATTGGAGAAAAAATAAAAACTTCCAAGACATGATTGATCTGACTGTGAACATAAATCTGGTTATCAGGAATTTCTTCTTTTCTCGTTCTCTTATTCTCTTGTTTTTGATAAAGCGACCAGAAAGCATTTGGGGCAATGTTGATAGAAGTAGCTTGAGAGTATTGACGTCAACCAGACCTGAACAATTCTTGTATTCAACGCAGCCTACGTCCACAAGGCATAGCCTGAGCCAAGCGTAATTCCAAAATATAGGGGAAGGGATCCTAATATGGACCAGCTCCTAATATGGACCACCTCCTGTTCTGACAAACTAACGGCGCTAGAGCGCTCAAAAAAATTATATTCGCTCTATTCACCCTCTCTGGATAACTTGCACATGTCAAAACAGTTGCAGAAACACAAATCTGACAACCGTTAGGCTTTTTCTCCACTGTTGGCAGCGTTCACTCTAAATTTGCCGCCTAAAACGGATTCGTTTCTGTCCACAGCCAAAGCTTTTATCACACAAAAATTGCTATATATGACAGCAAAGACCGTATTTGTAACATTTTAGCAGTGTTGACCCCGAGTTTCTACTGCAAACAAAAAATAATAGCAAAATCTCAAAGTATGTGCGAGTCCCCTTATATGGACCACCTTCAACAAATCGAAGAAAACAAGAACTAAAGGCTATTTTCATTAATTCATTAAGAAGCTTGCTGGAAATAACCTATAACAAGCCCTCAAGATTTAACAATTTTTTTTTAAAAAAGTCTTCTTTTTGTGGAAGTTGAAAAATTCACTTATTATCACTCTGTTTTTGATAAGCTTCTTTAGTTTCCTGGTGTGCTTCAAATAATGCTCTCATCAACCCGAAACGGATAAATATAAAGCATATTTTAATTAGTCTGAATTGTACACTAAGTTGTATCATGTTATTTTAAAGTATAGGGGGCTTTTTACAGTGATTCGTGAAGGCCGCTTCACTGGTCCATATTAGGCGCCCAGGCTGCTAATATGGACCATTTGTGATTTGTTTCTGTATTTATTTTTTGCTGAATGTCTATCAAAGCTATTCCACTCTAATTAGGCCTAACGGTTAACCTAAGAGAGAAGGACTACCAAACACAAAATGAAACTTCTTCGCAAGAAAACAAGCTAGTTATCAGCATCAAACAAAAAGTGGTCCATAGTAGGAGCCCTTCCCCTACCTCTGTACCAAGAAGCCATTTAAAACGCACTACACATTTCTCACTTTGCTAAGACTATACGACAAGGAGCCGTCTACAACCTAGTCCAAATTGCTCATTTTGCCAAAACAATACGACCAGGAGCTAATTATAAACCACTACAAATGGCTCATTTGGCTATAACCCTGCGAAAAGACGACATCTGAAATTCGCATCAAATGACTTGTCAAAATCTCCATTTCAAGACGCTGAACATTGTATAAATCCTCTGGTAGGAAGCTGTCCACTAAAGAAGAGCAAAGCCATTACCCGTCTCCAGATCTGATTGCTACGTCCTTGAACCCTGGCTCCAACACCAGGCATGGGAATTGAAAATTGTAAAAAAAGCGGAAAATTTATAACTGAAGACGCGAAGCGTCAAGTCGACGGCGCGAAGCGCCTAGCCTTACTAGGGGGGTCCGGGGGCATGCCCCCCCGGAAAAAAATTTTCTCCAAAGAACCCAGATGGTGCAATCTGGTGTCATCTGAGCTCCAAGTTTGCATTGAATTATGTTTTTAGAATCAGAGTTTTTAGTACAAAAATGTACCAATTGTTTCTTTTTTGATGAAAAAATATATATATATACATGTATTATATGGTTTAAATTTATACAAAAATTGATCTGTTGAGACAAACAGGAAAATGTAACTTGTAACACAATCTGTGCAATCTGGTTTACTTTCAAACATAAAAGTTCAATAACTGAGGCGGGCGGTAGCAGTGCGTGAACAAAGTACAGAAAGTTTTCGCGGGCTTTTGTGCAAAGGCCAAAGTAACCGGTGCTTTCTTTGTGTGCCTCCCCCCTTTATTTTTTCGGCGGACACTTTTGCATTTTCGGCGGAACAAAAAAAAAATTCGGCGGAAATCCGCCGTTCGGCGAACAATTCCCATTGAACACCTTTTGCTTGGCGGAGTGTCATGTGAACATGATTGATTAACATGTAACACGAAGTTGAAGGTCGGCAGGGAAGGTACGGTGCATACTCGTCATTACAGTGTTCTAATTTAGATGGTAGAACGTATTACCGTGTAGCAAAGACCTGTACGCGTACGTGTAGATATTGCGTCACCCGTGACTCACTTTTTTCTCCAATGTTCCAAATGCATACGTTGGTTTGCTCCCACCAAGACTGCAGATCTTGGCAACCGCGTGAGGTAAAAACAAGATTTGATGACGTTACCCGTACACGTCCTGAAAAGTGCTGATCTATAGTCAGTCGGCTGAGGACCGTTTTGGTTACTTTTTGGCGTCACGTTAGCAAACACATTTTTCTGATAGATTTTAACACCACAACACTAAATCTAAAGTTTTGGGGCAATATTCCAAACCACCGGTGAGAAAAACGTTGGTTTGTGTGTATGTTTTCCTTCTTTGGCGTTACTATTCTTGTTTTGAGGGTTGGGTTCATAAAACGGACATAAAACTTAAACCGCTTGACAGAAATTCTATAACTGTAAATCATTTGAAAGGGAAGGCATTCATGTACACGTTTGTGCCACTTAAAATGACGTCATTATCTGTTTATTTTTGTGAAATTGACAAGAAGAGCGGGGTAGTAGTTGCGCTGAGAAGGATAGCACGCTTTTCTGTACCTCTCTTCGTTTTAACTTTCTGAGCGTGTTTTTAATCCAAACATATCATATCTATATGTTTTTGGAATCAAGAACCAACAAGGAATAAGATGAAAGTGTTTTTAAATTGATTACGAACATTTAATTTTGATAATAATTTTTATATTTTTAATTTTCAGAGCTTGTTTTTAATCCAAATATAACATATTTATATGTTTTTGGAATCAGAAAAAA
>NC_090250.1:53905220-53967554 GCF_037325665.1 Littorina saxatilis | reverse complement strand
GACCACCTCCTGTTCTGACAAACTAACGGCGCTAGAGCGCTCAAAAACATTTTATTCCCCCCTCTGCTTCTTTACCTCTGTAAACTTGTAGGGGTAGTTATTTTTCGATAATGACCCAGCAACCAAACAAATAACGACCCAGCAACAGCCTGAATCCTCGATAGTGCAATGGGTTGAGAGGTTGTTCTGTTTCGGTACTACTTTTTGCGACTGAAAAGTTCCGAACGCTCTAATGTACGAAGTATACATCTCTGGAGCAAACAATACAAACATACCGCATTTAAATTAACAACTACAGGCCTGAACACATGAATCTCCATATAAAATCCATGAGTTCGGTTGTTTTCTGAATCTCATCTGCCGTGCTCAAGCCGTTCATCACAAGCAATTTCCCAAGGCAAGTAACTCATACTTTGTCTAGCAACAAGAGTAGTTCCCCTTCTTTTCACTCAGTTCCTTCGACAACAGACTGCAATCCGACGGTCAGTTTTCAACAATATTTCATTTAATAAACAGATCACACGCAACCAAATGCACACATCTCATCAATTTAAACAACATAAAGGGGTTTCATACACTATTTTCCCCAGAAAACTGAACTTCATACAGTTTTTAACGTTGGAACACGGGTGCAAAAGTTCGTCTGCTAGTCCCATTTGACGAAAAAACATTATCCTAAGCGATACCAAAACATATACAGAACACACAATATCTGCCTTTGGAGCCACAGCAGAATAACAGCATATCTGTGTACTTGATTTTAGCCCAAAATAGGAAAACTGACAAGAAGTGTTAACAGAATGGAATGATTTGCACGGAACTATACAACCGCGCATTAATCGATCGCCTGCGCAGGTTGACTGGTTGAGAGAATAGGATTCGATCAAACTTTCGCAAAAAAACTCCTCTTTTCTTTGAATAACTGAAGAAAGGAGGAATAAAGAGGTTACACACCTCGTCTCAGTGATTATAAAAAATAATGGTCTCAGTTCGCGGTCATGAAAAAGCTCGCTAAAGCTCGCATTTTTCATGATCCGCAAACTTCGACCATTATTTTTGATAATCACTGAGACTCGGCATGTAACCTCTACGTATTCACCCTCTCTGGATAACTTGCACATGTCAAAACAGTTGCAGAAACACAAATCTGACAACCGTTAGGCTTTTTCTCTTTTTTTCACTTTTGGCAGCGTTCACTCTAAATTTGCCGCCTAAAACGGACTCGTTTCTGTCCACAGCCAAAGCTTTTATCACACAACAATTGCTATGACAGCTATTTGTAACATTTTAGCAGTGTTGACCCCGAGTTTCTACTGCAAACAAAAAATAATAGCAACATCTCAAAGTATGTGCGAGTCCCCCAATACGGACCACCTTCAACAAATCGAAGAAAATAAAAGCTAAAGGCTATTTTCATTAATTCATTAAGAAGCTTGCTGGAAATAACCTATAACAAGCCCTCGAGATTTAAAAAAAAATATAACAAAAAGTCTTCTTTTCGTGGAAGTTGATAAATTCACTTATTATCACTCTGTTTTTGATAAGCTTCTTTAGTTTCCTGTGCTTCAAATAATGCTCTCATCAACCCGAAACAGATAAATCTAAAGCATAGTTTAATTAGTCTGAATTGTACACTGAGTTGTATCATGTTATTTTGAAGTATAGGGGGCTTTTTACAGTGATTCGTGAAGGCCGCTTCACTGGTCCATATTAGGCGCCCAAGCTCCTAATATGGACCATTTTTGATTTTTTTTTCTGTATTTAATTTTTGCTGAATGTCAATCAATCAATATGAGGCTTATATCGCGCGTATTCCGTGGGTACAGTTCTAAGCGCAGGGATTTTTTTTTATCAAAGCTATTCCACTCTAATTAGGCCTAACGGTTAACCTAAGAGAGAAGGACTACCAAACACAAAATGAAACTTTTTCGCAAGAAAACAAGCTAGTTATCAGCATGAAACAAAAAGTGGTCCATATTAGGAGCCCTTCCCCTACCTCTGTACCAAGAAGCCATTTAAAACGCACTACACATTTCTCACTTTGCTAAGACTATACGACAAGGAGCCGTCTACAACCTAGTCCAAATTGCTCATTTTGCTAAAACAATACGACCAGGAGCTAATTATAAACCACTACAAATGGCTCATTTGGCTATAACCCTGCGAAAAGACGACATCTGAAATTCGCATCAAATGACTTGTTAAAATCTCCATTTCAAGACGCTGAACATCGTGTAAATCCTCTGGTAGGAAGCTGTCCACTAAAGAAGAGCAAAGCCATTACCCGTCTCCAGATCTGATTGCTACGTCCTTGAACCCTGGCTCCAACACCTTTTGCTTGGCGGAGTGTCATGTGAACATGATTGATTAACATGTAACACGAAGTTGAAGGTCGGCAGGGAAGGTACGGTGCATACTCGTCATTACAGTGTTCTAATTTAGATGGTCGAACGTGTTACTGTGTAGCAAAGACATGTACGCGTACGTGTAGATATTGCGTCACCTTATGTTCTCCAATGTTCCAAATGCATACGTTGTTTTGCTCCCACCAAGACTGCAGATCTTGGCAACCGCGTGACGTAAAAACTAGATTTGATGACGTTACCCGTACACGTCCTGAAAAGTGCTGATCTAGATCTTGCTATTTGGTAATTACAGACTCATTCAGTAACTGTGTGTACTTTGTGTATTATAAGTATTATATCATTTTGGTTTGCTCATTAACTTTGTTTTGGTGTTCACGGCATTGTTTGGTTAGTTTTACTTTTTGTTTTATTATCTTGTCTGATTACAGTATTTTTGATTATCTTTTTGATTTCTGTATGAAAACAAGTTTACAGACAGACAACCAGCCAGGAACTCAACCAGACAGCCAGCAAGACAAACAGCCAGACAGAGAAGCGACGACAACGACAAGACAAGTCGCGTAAGGCAAAATTACTACATTTAGTCAAGCTGTGGAACTCACAGAATGAAACTGAACGCACTGCATTTTTTCACAATGACAGTAGTCCGCCGCTTGTGCAAAACGGAGTGAAACTGACGAGCCTGTTCAGCGCGGTAGTGGTTTCGCTGTGCTGCATAGCACGCTTTTCTGTACCTCTCTTCGTTTTAACTTTCTGGGCGTGTTTGTAATCCAAACATATCATATTTATATGTTTTTGGAATCAGGAACCGACAAGGAATAAGTTGAAATTGTTTTTAAATCGATTTGGGAAATTTTATTTTGATCATAATTTTTACATTTTTAATTTTCAGAACTTGTTTTTAATCCAAATATAACATATTTATATGTTTTTGGAATCAGGAAATGATGTAGAATAAGATGAACGTAAATTTGGATCGTTTTATATAAAAACAATTATTACAATTTTCAGATTTTTAATGACCAAAGTCATTAATTAATTTTTAAGCCACCAAACTGAAATGCAATACCGAAGTCCGGCCTTCGTCGAAGATTGCTTTACAAAAATGTCAATCAATTTGATTGAAAAATGAGGGTGTGACAGTGCCGCCTCAACTTTGACAAAAAGCCGGATATGACGTCATCAAAAGTATTTATCGAAAAAATGAAAAAAAAGTCCGGGGATATCATTCCCAGGAACTCTCATGTCAAAAAATTTCATAAAGATCGGTCCAGTAGTTTGGTCTGAATCGCTCTACACACACACACACGCACAGACAGACACACACACATACACCACGACCCTCGTCTCGATTCCCCCTCTATGTTAAAACATGTAATCAAAACTTGACTAAATGTAAAAAGCGTCTAAGACGGGACCCGGACGGTCTCACGACCGGGAAATCCCAATATAAAAGGCTTCCTCGGCGCTCCGCATTTCACGACAATGAACACCAAGTAACGTCCCCCATTAGTAGTCCTTTCTCTCGCCACGACTAATGCCATTAACGAACAATCCCTTGGTCAGTCTATCTCGACTCGGAATTCGATTGCCCTCTTTTAGACACAGCCACTTTACGTCGTTGTACTGGATGCAACTTGGTAGTTCCAACAGCCACTCTACGACGCAAATTACTTCACGATGGGGGATGGTGGCGGTACAGATTCTAAAGAAAGTGTCTGAAAGTATTGCTTGGCACCCCTTGCGCGATGAAACTTGGTGTTGCAAATATCCACTCAAGACTTTACGATTGATGAAAGCAGTGAACACGTTCTGAAAGGGAGACTTACACTACCATTGTGCTTGTTCTGATAGATGTGTGTGTGTATTTGTGTGAGCGTGCGTGCGTGCGTGCGTGCGTGCGTGCGAGCGTGCGAGCGTACGCGCTTGCGTGCATGTGTGTGTGTGTGTGTGTGTGTGTGTGTGTGTGTGAGTGTGTGTGTGTTGTGTGTGTGTGTGTGTGTGTGTGTGTGTGTGTGTGCAGTATTGAACTAACGACATCTCACTCCATTTTGACATTCACATTAGTCAGCTTTGCCCCTCTTGTGAAGCTGTGCTTCTGCTGACTTGTAGTACGATGTGTCCTCTTCAACACACTGCGCGTGCAAATTCCTCTACCTCTATGCAATATGAATACCAGCCTCGCATCAAATATCCACTTCTCACTTCAGTTCCTCAGATACATGTATTCAAAATATAACGAGGAGAAAATACGCTATCCCGGCTGGTGGCACTTACACTAACGGACTGAAGGGATAAACAACAAAAAGAAAATACAACAAACTTGGAAACTACACAGATTGTCACACACACACGTCCAACACCAACCCCCCCCCCCCCCCCCAACGCACACACACACACACACACACACACACACACACACACAACCACACCCACACCCACACAAAAAGCACACACACACACACGCGCGCGCACACACCACCACAACCACCACAACCGCCACAACCACCATCAACATCATAACAATCATTCATCATCAACACCTCCACCCTAAAACAAAACAAAATCCTCCAACCCCCCCCCCCCCCCCCCCCCTCCATAAAAGAAAACAAGTCGCGTAAGGCGAAATTACTACATTTAGTCAAGCTGTGGAACTCACAGAATGAAACTGAACGCACTGCATTTTTTCACAATGACAGTAGTCTGTAGAAGGCAGTGAAATTGACGAGCCTGTTTAGCGCGGCAGTGGTTGCGCTGTGCTGCATAGCACGCTTTTCTGTACCTCTCTTCGTTTTAACTTTCTGAGCGTGTTTTTAATCCAAACATATCACATCTATATGTTTTTGGAATCAGGAACCGACAAGGAATAAGATAAAATTGTTTTTAAATCGATTTCGGAAATTGTATTTTGATAATAATTTTTATATTTTTAATTTTCAGAGCTTGTTTTTAATCCGAATATAACATATTTATGTTTTTGGAATCAGAAAATAATGAAGAATAAGATGAACGTAATTTTGGATCGTTTAACAAACAAATATTTGTAATTACAATTTTCAGATTTTTAATGACCAAAGTCATTAATTAATTTGTAGGCCACCAAGCTGAAATGCAATACCAAAGTCCGGCCTTCATCGAAGATTGCTTTGTCAAAATTTCAATCAAATTTATTGAAAAATGAGGGTGTGACAGTGCCGCCTAAACTGTTACAAAAAGCCGGATATGACGTCATCAAAGACATTTATCAAAAACAAAGAAAAACACCTCTGGGGATATCATACCGAGGAACTCTCATGTAAAATGTCATAAAGATCGGTCCAGTAGTTTACTCTGAATCGCTCTACACGCACACACACACACACAGACAGACAGACACACACACACACACACACACACACACAATCACCCACACACACACACACACACACACACACACACACACACACACACACACACACACATACACCACGACTCTGTCCTCTATTCCTCCTCTATTTTAAAACATTTAGTCAAAACTTGACTAAAATGAAAAAGAACCACTCACCACAGCATTAATGACAAATTGAGCATCGGGAGGCGGCAGGTCAAGGACGATGCGGATTTCCCTGTTCCTGTCTGCGTGGTGCATAGTCTTCAACAGGTGGAGGCACGCGGTCGTGTTCGCGACGTAGCGTGCCGACACCTCGGGCGAGAACTGGTATTCGTGGGCAAAGTCGTGGATCTGCTCCAGCCGAAATAACGCTGAAAAGACAAGAAAGAAAGAAGGAGGTTTAGTAAAAAAAATACACGAAATACACGAATACACGTTAAAAAGAAAACAGGCTTAATACAACAACAGGTATTCGTGGGCAAAGTCGTGAATCTGCTCCAGCAAAAGTAGCATTGACACCGTAATACACCCATCTTCGTCAGTGGAGTATATGTAGAACAGGCTCTGCATGTATCGGTACCGTATATCATCAATAGACACATCTTCGTCAGTGGAATAGATGTAGAGCAAGCGGTACATGTATCGGTACCGTATATCATTAATAAACTCTCCTTCGTCAGTGGAATAGATGTAGAGCAGGCTGGTCATGTATCGGTATCGTATATAATTAACACTCACCTTCATCAGTGGAGTAGATGTAGAGCAAGCGGTACAAGTATCGGTACCGTATATCATTAACAGACTCACCTTCGTCAGTGGAGTAGATGTAGAGCAGGCCGTCCCAGCGATAGGTCTGCACGACGTCCACGATGGCTTTGGTGATGCTGGGCTGCATGAAGAACTGCAGGCTGCGTTTCTTGGCGTCGCCACGCGTGCGGGGGTCCGACGGGTTGTTGAAGAAGATGAAGGGGATCTCGAGACTCTCGGAGTACGCCCTGACGGTGTCCAGTGTGGGTCGTCCCGCGTGACCCAGCAACACGATGGCGCCCTGAGACAGCAGCGAGCACACTGCGGACACCACGCCAAGAACATGTATCATGTGACAGAGCAGGGAGACAAGAGGGAGAGAGAGAAAGGGGGTAGGGTGGGAGAGGGGGTGAGGGAAACAGAGAGGGGGAGGGAGATGGAGAGCTAGAGTGAAAGATAGTGAAAGAGAGATAGTGTGTGTGTGTGTGTGTACGTGTGTGTATGTGTATGTGTGTGTGTGTGTGTGTGTGTATGTATGTGTGTGCGTGCGTGCGTGCGTGCGTGCGCGCGTGTGTGTGTCCTTCGCTGGGGGTATGCAATGCCTTGGCTGGTTGACTGTGCCAAAGGCATTGTACTTCTAGTCAAAAAACAAATTCTGAGTTTTGTTTTGTGTTTTGACAGGATTAGCCTCCTTCATGTGTACCTATCTGTGTACCTATCGGGGCCTATTTTTACATTTAGTCAAGTTTTTTTTTCGGTTTTTTTTTTCGTCTTTACACTTGTTCCTTTGTCCCGTTGTGCTCTCACGCCGCCCCGTCCCTGCACTCGCTGCTCCAACCACCTCTGAATTTCGTTCCGCTGCCAGACTTGTCGATTTTACAGACGCTACAGGGAGGATGTCGGGTCGCTGCGGTAGGCTACCCTCGGAAGATGACACTGCACTTCTGCTGAGTCACTTCGACGGTGCTTGGTAGTGGGTCTGTCCCGAGCTGACGGACGCAGCCCACTACCTACTATGCCCCCTACAAACGACATTGACTGCTAAGTCGCGGAGCCAGATTGAGTGAGCAGACCGCCACCACGTGCCTCCGTCGACCCCCCAGAACGTCACACGTTGAAGACTGACAGCAGAACTACTATTCACTAAGGAACAGGAACACTGAGACCAAAGTCACCATGAGAGCTCCGGGCATGAAGGGCCACAAAAGCAAGGACAATTTATATTTTGGATGATTAATGAGGAGAGGATGATTATAATGATGCTTTGGATTTTCAATTTTGGTTTGAGTCTACGTGACAGGGCAGCACTCTACGCTTACTGTCAACCAGGCCCGAGAACTGCCGCACCTGCGGTGTTGGTCAGGTATTCAGAACCTGAGCACCCTCAAAGTCGCATTTGTTAAGTGAATAACACTCGGCTGTGTGATCCTAGCCTTCCCATAGGAACCATAGCACTTCCACTCTGGGTAGGAGCCGACCGTAGCCCGAAAAACCCACATGACCTTGATGGGATTCGAACCCACGACCTCCCGGCCAGCTGCCCGATGCGCTGACTTTTTTTCTTGTTCTGCCGGTGTGAGACAAGGTGAGAACTTGTCTCCCCTGCTTTTTTCCGTATATTTAAACGATCTGAAGAATTATTTTGATCGGGAGTCAGCTCTAAATACCTTAGGACGTGAATCCGAAAATGTAAACTGTGACAACAGTGATATTAACGTTCTGTATGGGTTGTTCATTTTGTTGTATGCTGACGATACGGTTATTTTTGCTGAATCGCCAGAATCCTTGCAGATTGCTCTAGATATTATGGACAGATATTGTAAAGATTGGTTTTTGAAATTGAATGTAACTAAAACAAAAGTAATGATTTTCTCAAGAGGGAAAGTAAGAAAAATTCCGACATTTACATTCAATGGTCGGAAACTTGATATTGTGTATGATTTTCAATACCTGGGTATTAAATTTAGCTACAATGGTAAATTTACTGTTGCACAGAAGAATTTGTATGACCGTGCCTCCAAGGCCATGTTTGCTTTATTACGTAAAACTAGAAAACTGTTTTTGCCTCTTGATGTCCAAATTGACCTCTTTGAAAAAACTGTGGTCCCTATTTTACTTTACGGTTTTGAAGTATGGTGCCCTTACATGTCTGATCTAGCTAACAAATTACAGATACGATTTTTTAAGATGATTTTGAAAGTTGGCAAATCAACACCAACAAACATGGTTTTGGGTGAATTAGGTCAGTTCCCTGTAAGTATTCAAGCGAAATGTCGTATGTTGAATTTTTGGTACAAACTTGCATTTTCAAATGGTTCTGACAAACTTTCTTGTGTGACATATCGTTTTTTGTTTAAAATGTATGAATCTGGTGTATACAAGTCAAAATATTTGCTTTCTGTCCATGGTGTTCTAAATGAGTTAGGCTTTAGTGATTTTTGGCACAATCAAACTATCGATAATGTAACGGATGGTGGTTATTTTAATACTTTCAAAGCACTGATGAAAAATAGGCTACAAGACCAATTTGTCCAAACCTGGCATTCAGAAATAAATAACAATGAGTTTTATTATAATTATAGAATGTATAAAGAGAATTTTGAGTTTGAAAAGTACTTGTCCATCCTGCCGGTTAATTTAGCAAACGCTGTTTTAAAATTTAGAACACTGAATCATAAATTGCCTATACAAAAAGGTAGGACTCTTAGTATTCCCAGACAAGACAGAATCTGTCACAAATGTTCATCAGGTGACCTTGGGGACGAGTTCCATTATATTTTTGTATGTCCTTTTTTTACCAATTATAGAAAACAGTTGTTACGGTGCTATTATTATGCCCGCCCCAATTCAGTTAAATTCAGAGAGCTTTTTTCCACTACAAAAAAGAGTTTATTGCTAAAACTCGCAAAGTTCATGACACTTGTCATGGACTGTTTGAGAAGCGAGTAAAATTTAATTCTCTTTTAGCTTTATACTCCGTTATCTGTTTTGTGTTGTTTGTAATAGTATCTTTGTCCTTATGTTAACTCACCCATCACCCCCCCTCCCCCTTCCCCCCATTTCCCATAGTAAAGAAATGTATGTAATTACTTTGTGTGTTTTATTATTATTATTATTATTATTATTATTATTATTATTATTATTATTATTATTATTATTATTATTATTATTATTATTGTTGAATTGTTTCTTGTATTGTTTTTGCTCTCCCTCACCCCTCAACTCCCTTTTCTGTACATAGTCTGATTTCTTTTTGTTTTAGTTCCTTTTATTTGGTGTTGAATGAAATGTGTTTTTATTGTGTTTTTTAATTTTCCATGTACCCTCACGGGGTTTTATCGGAATAAAACTTGACTTGACTTGACTTGCTAACCGCTGCGCTACGGGGGCTGGTGTTTTGACTAAATGTGTTAACATAGAGGGGGAATCGAGACGGGGGTCGTGGTGTGTGTGTGTGTGTAGAGCGATGCAGAGTAAACTACTAGACCGATCTTCATGAAACTTTACATGAGAGTTCCTCGGTATGATACCCCCGGGATTTTTTTTTCGTTTTTTTTTTATAAATGTCTTTGATGACGTCATATCCGGCTTTTTGTAACAGTTGAGGCGGCACTGTCACACCCTCATTTTTCAATAAAATTGATTGAAATTTTGGCCAAGCAATCTTCGATGAAGGCCGGACTTTGGTATTGCATTTAAGCTTGGAGGCTTAATAATTAATTAATGACTTTGGTCGACCTTAAAAATCTGAAAATTGTAATTAAAATCATTTTTGTATAAAATGATCCAAAATTACGTGTATCGTATTTTTCATTATTGTCTGATTCCAAAAACATATACATATGTTATATTCGGATTAAAAACAAGCTCTGAAAACTAAAAATATAAAAATTATGATTAAAATAAATTTCCGAAATCGATTTAAAAACAATTTCATCTTATTCCTTGTCGGTTCCTGATTCCAAAAACGTATAGATATGATATGTTTGGATTAAAAACACGCTCAGAAAGTTAAAACGAAGAGAGGTACAGAAAAGCGTGCTATGCAGCACAGCGAAACCACTACCGCGCTAAACAGGCTCGTTAATTTCACTGCCTTTTGCACGAGCGGCGGACTACGGTCATTGTGAAAAAATGCAGTGCGTTTAGTTTCATTCTGTGAGTTCCACAGCTTGACTAAATGTAGTAATTTCGCCTTACGCGACTTGTTTTTAAAGTCGGACGGAACAGCCGTCTTTCGATGCAGGTCATATTTCGTTTACAGATTGTTTTGTGTAAGTTACTTCAAAAATGCTTGCTTTGACACAAGAAATAATTATGTACACGGCTTAGTCAAATGAAGGCAGATTATCAGTGGAAAAAAATCGTGTGGGTCTTTAAAAGAACACACACAAAAATAAATTAACAATACAAACAGAACACGTTAGTTACAACTTTATCGATGTTTTGAGGCAAAGTTATTTACATCTGAACATTCCATGCCAGCAGAATCAAACCTCTCTTGATCGCGAGTTCAGTCTCAAAGATGGAGAGGTCAGTTTGTTTCTGTCAATAACAAATGGGCCAGCTGCATTATTTCACATCGTGCATGGCGCATGGATCTCGAAAGCAATGCGTCAGCCGGCAGACAAATTGCAACGTATGATTGACACAGCAACGTCATGAATAAGAATCACGCGGACCGTCACTCTCTTATGGCATACAGGTACGACACAAAATGGTAGAGCAAAACAAAATCCTACTCTATAGCACTTAGTGCAAGCATGCACTCACTTGATAGCTCTTTTAAAGGCTATTTAAGCATAGTGGACAAAAATCAACCATAATCGTCTATTCTGCCTTGCTGTTTCGTTATTAAGGTTTTAAAGGTTATAATTCAGTGTTTGGTTCATAGAGCTTTTAAGCTAACACAATACACAGCTTATCCCCCCCCACACACACACACACAGAGGGCGTGTACGCAGGCGCAAAAATACAGAGAACTAAATTAGGCGGAAATCCAACAAAAAATGTCTATCATAACTAACTGGAGAACATTGAAATAACCTCATATCAATCCTACACGTGCATCCAAAACATCCCTCTCCTCGCACAAAGAGAGAGGGGGAGTGCACGCAGCTACAGCAAATAGTGTTCCAAATTTAGCAGAAATCCAACAAAAAATGTCCATCATAACGAACTAGAGAACATTGAAATAACCTATCAATCCTATAAGTTCATTCAAAACACCCCTCACAATATGCGGCCCTAAATTCCCCAGGACATTCAGAGGCTAAAGTCGAAAAAGGCATTCCTCATTACCAGAACAGCTACTATCCTCAGTGTATACTAATACAGAGAGGTTTCAATTGTTTTTAGTGCTGCTTTGTTTTTCTGATTAAACTACTAGTCATTGTGCATTTTGGTTAATGGACTGATGATGTCATTTGTATGGAGTCGACGCACGTGCGAGGATATGTATGTGTGGGAGGGGGGGGGGGGGGGCGCGGGAGATGGAAGCTTGCTGTATGTTATGTAATGTATATATTGTGTGTGATACGTGGAAATGTGATACTATTTATTTGCATGTATGATACAGGTACAAATGTGATAATTGTAGGCTTATACTAGTGATTACTGTGTGTGATACATGAAATGTGATATGAATGCTGTTTTTATATGTTATACTCTTACTTTCTCCCAAGCGCAAGACAAATTCTTCTATGAAAATTGAAGCCAATAAAATTTGAGTTGAGTTGAGTTGAGGAACATTGCTGTCGTATACAGTGTCTTCTCACACTTTTTTTTTTCAAATCCAAAAAACAAAAATGGCTTTCTCGTTTCTGAAAAATATCACATTCCCTTGGTAATTTGCACTATTCGACCATAATGTTTCTAGGTTTTGCATGGGGAAGTGATTTATTGGTACCGGCAGGGGGGACCCGAGGGCTCACATTATCTTGTTCTAGCCAGACTTATCCATCAGTGTACTGACAGCTGTGCTGGTCTCTCCACAGATAATCTACTGGTTCCACGTGCATTGAAATTGTATGTCATCACTACTTATACACAGCACCCTTTCCAAGCCATCCCCACGTTGTCTGCAATGCATGGAATCTGAAATTGTTTTTCAATGAAAAACATCCTCTTTTTTTATATTTGTTGAGAATACTGAAGATTATGACGAGATTGATTTTTGACATGAATATGGAAAATATAGATTGCTTACGTTCAAAAATTACATAGTTGATTTTTTTCAATAACGAAGTTTGTCTCGGTGACTTTGTCTTCATGAGCAGTGGGAAATTAGGTCCCTGCCAGACTGTAGTTTGACCCGCCCTCATTTACATCATATATACACACGTGTGAAGTGATGATTTAGTTAGCGCATTGGTGGTCTCAGATCAGGAATACTCCGAAGGTGTACGCATATCTTTTAAAGCATTAAAAACTGTCCCTTTTCTGGTTTTGCAACGAATCAGATTCTGCAGAGCTTTTGTGAGCTGGGTTATCTTTTCCTTTCTCACTGTTTTTGTTCATAATCCATTTTTTTCTCTTTAATATTCTATTAATATTAATATTAATATATTCTATTCTTTTAAAATGATAATTCAATGAAATTGATGTCCTCACAGGAAAACGCAGAGACAACGCTGAAGATAAAGCTGAATCTACATTATATCTGAATACATCAAACCCACGAATGACTGTCCAAGTAGCTGTGACTGCTTTCAGCGTTCTCGCAGGAAAGTGGTCATGGTGATTAGTGAATATTATGGACGACAATGTTCGGAACTGCCTTATTATGTTTAGATATTTTATAGATACAGACAGTGCGCTCTATCCTCTGTCGTTATTTCTCAATTATATTCCAAATAACATCCAAGAAGCATCAACATAAAAAGAAAGACAAAGAACAACAGACAGACAGAAACAAAGTAGGACAGACAGAGAGGAACGCAGGAGTGAAAAAAGAAAAGTAGATTAAAAAAAAAACATTAAAAAAAGGAAAACAGGGGGTGGATATACACTCGACTAGACGGGTAAGGTAACAAAGAAACAAAGGAGAAGACTGCCCACGTCTAAAGGGCGATACGTTTGGTTTGGATTGAGATTAACCCGATTCCACAAACAACCTTTGTACTAAAATCGATTTTAAGAGAAGTCTCGGCTAACCGACACCGCATCTGGGTTTTAATCAAGTTGGTAATTTAATTCCCTGTCCTCCAGTGGAGCCCTTTCCCAGAGATGTGAGAATGTTTGCAACCCCCTGTTGTCGCTACCACGAGGTAGTGCATTATCCCCCTTTGTGTGTACACGTAAGCACAAGACCAAGTACGCACGGAAACGATCCTGTAATCCATGTCAGAGTTCGGTGGGTTACAAAAAAGTTAATTTCGTCCGACAGGTCGACCGTCATTAGGCACCTCATGGCTGTTTAATTAAAATTCGTCTTTTTTATTTTCCAGTTATTGTTTTAGTTTGTTTTTTGAGTTGTGTTTGTTTGTTTGTTTGTTGTCTTATTTGCTTGTTAACCTGTTGTTTTGTTTTTATGTGTTTTTTCCTCCATTTTTTCTTTCGATAACTTTCCGTTTGAAAAGAAGACAATGCTGTAGTGTGTTGTATTGTGTTGTGTTGTGTTGTGTTGTGTTGTGTTGTGTTGTGTTGTGTTGTGTTGTTGTTGTGTGATATGACATTGCATGGCATGGCATGGTCTCGTCTTGTCTTGTCTTGTCTTGTCTTGTCTTGTCTTGTCTTGTCTTGTCTTGTCTTGTATGTATTTTAGCATACATATGTGAGAGAGACTTCACATGTGATACATAAATCATCACTACACACTTGTGTATATCATGTAAATGCAGTCGGGTCAAACTACAGACCTAAATTACCACTGCTCATAATGAAAAAGTCACCGAAAAAACTTAAAACGTTGTTTTGCGTTTGCTGTGTCCTCAGTAAGATGTGTAAGAACCCTCGAACTCTCCCGTTAACAAGTAGGTCAATAGTGACTCACGTGCTCTGGAAACGTTGAAGCTGTCCGTAGCATCCACGTAGACTGTTCGCGGAACGAGGAGAAGGTTTGAAGCCTGCTGATTGGCTTTGGCTATTTCCTGTTCGACTTCCTCTGGCAAGTTACCAGACTGACTGTCGTATATCAGACCTGAAACACAGAATGTGTGGTAATTGTTAATTGATTAAACTGTGTCTCGTTACTTGATGAAAATGTGAAATTCAAGGTGCAGATACACAACACAACATTAAATTGATGATGATGATGATGATGATGATGATGACGATAATGATGATGATAATGATGATGATGATGATGATGATGATGATGAAGATGAGGCATGAAGAGCATACATATGTGGTTATTCATAACATCAAATTCATACTAGGCAGGTAATTATAAATACAAGCAGGTAGCAATCGAACATGTAGCAATAGTACAACACAAATATGTTCAGAATATACAATGCACAGCATATCTTTGACGTAATACTAAGTGTGGTAAATCAAAAGGCGTTAAACTACTCAGACATTAAGAGAGAGAGAGAGAGAGAGAGAGAGAGAGAGAGAGAGAGAGAGAGAGAGAGAGAGAGAGAGAGAGAGAGAGAGAGAGAGACAGAGATAGACAGAGACAGAGACAGAGACAGAGATACAGAGAGAGATACAGAGAGACAGAGAGCGACAGAGAGAGATATATAGAGAGAGAGACAGAGAGAGAGAAAGAGAGAGAGCGAGAGAGTGAGACAGGGCCGGACTACCGGGGGGGGGGGGGGGGGGGGGTTATGGAGGTTGCGCAACCCCCCCCCCCCTAGCCTAAACATGTAGCT
Organism: Littorina saxatilis; assembly: GCF_037325665.1. NCBI lineage: Eukaryota > Metazoa > Mollusca > Gastropoda > Littorinimorpha > Littorinidae > Littorina > Littorina saxatilis. The sequence goes on along the minus strand of NC_090250.1, from coordinate 53,952,255 downwards.
CACTTATTTAAAACATTTGTTATTATTGTTTATTTTATGCCGTTTCATGCAAGGAGCAACCATTTTCCTATCTCAGAATATGACATACCCATCAGCTCTGCCCCTTGACCCCGCCAGGGGGAACATCCCCCTGGTCCACCACTTGCAACCCCCCCCCCCCTCCTCTTAGCCTAGTCCGGCCCTGTGAGAGAGAGAGAGAGCGAGAGAGAGAGAGAAAGAGACAGAGAGACAGACAGACAGACAGACAGACAAGACCGACATATAGACAAACAAAGACAGCAAGAACGACAGATAGAGCAACAAAGAGAAAGACAGAGAGGGCGTGGGTGGGGGGGGGGGGGGGGGGGGGGCAACGAAATATCCCATCTTCACCAGCAGCCGTTTGCATACGAGCATGCCATCATTCTCAGCGCGTATTGGAGCCCTACAATCTTTTACCGTAACGAGAAAATAATATTAACGTGCCCGCATTACTTTTGCATTTCAGGTCTCATATATTCCACTTGAATAGCAAGAAAAACGCTTCTCAAATCATGAAGCACCACAGGATCCTCTGATCGAAGACGAGGTCACAACCTGTTCACTCTAGCTTACTGATTGGTGCGCCCAAACGAGGCTAGCGTGGCATACAGTGCCATGCAGAGGCCGCTTTAGAAGCATAGCTGATGCAAAGTGTTTTGGTAATGCGGATCAGCTTGTCTTCAGCTCGCCAGTAAGCAGTGATTCATGCTGAAAGATATTGCAATAAACTTTATATTTGCGTTGAAACTCTGACATGGCCCGGTCATTTTAGTTTTCAAAGGATAACTCAAACTCCATGAAAGCTTTCATGGTCGGGGTTTCAATATCATCATGAAGATGAGAAATGAGATCTTGGCTTCTGTTGCAATGTGATTCCTGCTAACAAACTGCATGACAGAATGTGATCACTTGTAATCTCCGCGTGATCATTTGTCGTTTTGGGGAGTTGTTTCTTCAATGTGTCTAATTGGCAGACACTCTTCTAAAAAAAAAGCATTTATAGAAATAATCAAGAAAAGTAAGTTTGTAAACGTTTTATTTTAGACAACAAGTAATGTATCCGCTTTGTCAAGAATTAAGCATTCCACACACTTACACATCTTGTTTTAATAGTCTTCTTGATTTTGATAAGTCAGAAGTCTATCTGTAGTTTCGGGTGTATGTTATGTGTTGTCTCTTTATAATTAATGGACGGGCTATTTGATAACCTATCGTGCTTTTTGTGATGCTTGATTTTGAACGTATGTGGTATGTCTGTTTCGGATTGTTTTGCAAAGGGCAAGTTATAATGTGAGCACATGTCTTGGTTTAAACATAAGTTTATTTTAACAAAGGTAACAATCATGACATGTAGACAAAATACACAGGTAACAGCAACAAGCTAGAAGCTTATAGTGGTGGTCCTGCATGACAGAACAACGTAAGGCGGTAGCGCATGTCTTCCTCTGAAATAAACTCAAGCTCAAAAGTTAAGCAACATTTGTACACAAGACGCTGATACTCTCTGCCCCCATGTTAATTCTGCAAAATCGGGGTTATTTCCTTTCTTAACCTTTTTGACGGGGTCTACACAAAATCGGGTTTATTTCCTTTCTTAACCTTTTTGACGGGGTCTACACAAAATCGGGTTTATTTCCTGTCTTAACCTTTTTGACGGGGTCTACACAAATTGGAAGTCAGGGCTAGGGGGAACCGGAAACTCCTAAACATTATGTTTATGCCCTTTGATTCATCGATAATGTGAATGTCCAACTGTGGTGATCTGGCACCTTGCTTGCGTGGCAAACATTTGGTCACAAATTGAAACTGCCACACACTGGAAAACCGCAGATGGTTTGTCCAGTGAACACGCAGTTCAATCGTGAATTGAAAGTTAGTAGCACAGAAGGACACATTCGTTTGGCTTGTAAAAACCAACATACACATGTGTGAATAATGACAGAAGAACACCACTCGTTGAATAAGGTTCATACTGTCTTTAGAGTGATAATTTACTAAGTTAGTGGGTGTTGTGGCTTCAGCGAGTCTAACCATGTTATCAATGGAATAAGAATAAGAATAAGAATAAGAATACTTTATTATCTCATAGAGAATTCAGGGGTGGTACATAACAATAATACAAACAAGACATTGATTTTACATAAACCATATAGCACTATAACCACACATAATACCACACATAACTGAGCAAAGATGTATGTATCGACTCGTCGGGCTTACCCAAAAAGTGTGCCTTGTTAGCTTTTTTTTTCGTTCTTTTATTCTAACATTCTGTTTTTCGTTTTGTTTTCTTTTTGTTTTTTTTTGTCTGAGCGTAATTGAAGACCACATGCAGTCGACCAAGGAAGTTGCTGTAAGCGCCACGGGAGTTTCTCCCACAAACCGCTCTTCCTTTCTTTCTTTCTTTATTTTTGTTTTGTTTTGTTTCTTTTTTGTTTTCTTTCTTTCATTCTATCATTCTGTATTTTGGTTGTTGTTGTTTTCTCGGTGTAATTAAAGACCACATGCAGTCGACAAAGAGAGTTGCTGTACTCGCCACGGGAGTTTCTTCTATAAAACGTTCTTTCTTTCTGTCTTTCTTTCTGTCGTTCTACCTGTCTAATTTGTTTCTGCTGTATTCTCTTCTTCCTTTTGTTCTTTCTTTCTTTCTTTCTTTCTTTCTTTCTTTCTTTCTTCCTCCCATTCTTTCTTTCTTTCTTTCTTTCTTTCTTTTGTTCTTTCTTTCTTTCTTCCTCCCATTCTTTCTTCCTCCCATTCTTTCTTCCTCCCATTCTTTCTTCCTCCCATTCTTTCTTTCTTTCTTTCTTTCTTTCCAATTGATTAAATTGTGCACCTAGTTTTGAAGAAAAAAGAAGAAGAATTTACTGGTACATCGAAGCGGCATTTCTTTTTTTGCCTTGGAGCACAGATCGCTAATTTACATTAAACAAGCTACAAGTGTGCATGGAAATGTATTAATACATATCTTTATCGTCTGTATCTCACTCACACATTCACATGTATATTTTTCTGCTGTGCATATGTCTGCAAACATTCCCTAAATGCATCAATCAAATGCCAAGGATGGCTGAAAAGGGAGACAAATCAAAAATGACACTTGAGGCCAAAATGTAACCAATGCAGCCATGCCAAACTGCGATTACCCCTCAATAGAAATTAAACCGGATGAAATGGACGCCGCTGAATGCAGCGTGGAACGGACTCTACCCTCACTTATTTTCCGTTCTTGGTGCTGAGAAATTCCAGAGCTGATGTGGCCCACGCCTGTTTTTTTTTTTTTTTTGTGCAATCAGGAAAAAGGCAAGAGCTGACCCGGAACAGACTGCAAGAGAAGACACAGGAACGTAATTTTCTCCACTGGTCTTAAACCCGCTACCCTTTCTTGGTTGAATTGCACTTTTTTGTGCTTCTATTGATTCTTTTTGTCAATTAGATGATTAGATAGATAGATAATTTATTGCCAAGTGTACACTACATGAATGAACATAAAAAATACACGAGGAAAGCAGCTTGCTGTGTGATAAAAACAAAAATAAATAGCATTCATACATCACTGGCGCATAGCATCATACATGTACATACATGGGTAGGACAATTTGGTATCACAGTAACTAATACATACACTATACAGACATGGTGAGAACTATGAAACTCTAAGAGCTATCGGAACCACAATAAAAGTACGCAGAATAAGATAGGATCCCCCCCCCCCCCCCCCCCACTATCAACTACTGTAAGAACTGAACATGTTCCATTCTGATAAAATGTACCTCTAAAACAGCACATAAAAATAAACTCTTCCAACACATCACAGTGGTTAAAGAACGACTAAAACTACTAAAACATACTAGATGTGTATTCCGGTAATAAAACCAGCTGCTAAAACATAGTCTGGCTTCATCGCGTCACAGTGGTGTCACCATACTAAAACCCACTCTATATATCACATTATGTAATGTCAGCTACTAAAAGCATACTCCTAGAGCATCCTAAAACGTGTCACAATCTGTAGAGTTCATTTACCGGTTATTAAAAGCCAGGACAGCCTGGGGGTAGAAACTGTTTCTGAGTCTTGCCGTACGGCATCTGAGGGTTCTGAGCCTGCGCCCCGAGAGCAGAGGCTGGAAGAGATGACCAGCCGGGTGTGTGGGATCCTGCATGATGGACCTACATTTCCTCATTATCGGATTGTATACTGTTGTTGTTGTTTGTTGCATTTTCTCCCTGCTTAAACCACTTATTCTCTTTACTCCTTCCTATTGCCACCTTTTCCCCTGATGTTATTATAGTGGTATGTGTTCTCATTTTAATGCTTTCTTTCTTTTATTGTTTTTCTTTGTTTCTTTGTTTGGTCATTTTTGTAACGATCAATGCCGTCTTTTTTCAATTATTCTCTGACTCATGCTGTCACAAGTGCACCCGTCCTTACTAGTATTTCCTTTCTCCTAAACTTGTGTCCTTCAAACGTCTTATACATCGATATTGTTTTAAAATAAAAACACTACAAACAATACACTTAATTACAACATTCCCCTTTTTGCCTACACTGTTTTTCTCATTTGCATGAACATCAAACTGGCATGTACAGTTATTTGCATGTAATTATCATATTGCCAAAAACAGTCCCTACATCAAGAAGAAGAAGAAGAAGAAGAAGAAGAAGAAGAAGAAGAAGAAGAAGAAGAAGAAGAAGAAGAAGAAGAAGAAGAACACAAACAACAACAACAACAACAACAACAACAACAACAACAACAACAACAACACCGGGTGTGTGTGTGTGTGTGTGTGTATGAGTGAGTACGTGCGTGCGTGTGTGCGTGCCTGCGTACGTGCGAGTGTGCGTGCGTGCGTGTGTGCACGTGCTTGCGTGCGTGCATGTGTGTGTGTGTGCACGTGCTCTCATAGCTAAAGCCACCTGTTCATCATGATATCCCCGACGTTATTGTGTGTCCTGGAAATGTGATACATTTTCTATTGCAGAAGTCTTACAGAAACTCATTTTCTCTTGCTTTGAACATTTCGAGAGCAATTCGTTTTGTAAGACAAGTCATAGCATCAATGTTTATTGATTTTGTCTGCTGTACATTTTGTTTGTCCATTTTAAAGGCCAATAACTCGTGTTTGTGTGTGTGATTGTTTCCCTTTGTCCTATTTCCAATAGCGTATCCTCTATTGCTGTATTGTATTGTCAGATTCGTATTTGTAAGGAAAATGTCTGTTTAGTTCAATGTTTCAGCTTTCATTGGTCAATTTCGTCCTGCCATATTTGCCGGAGCAACCCCAAGAGCCGAAGACAAAGGTTCATCTTGACGTCGTTGGAACGAGGCTCTGGTGAATGTTTAGTTTTGTCATTGATTAAACGTTCACTAAACTTACCTCACTCGAGTCTCAGACTCAAGATTGTATTAGCCTTACCAAAAAAAAGGAAAAGTGTTTGGTTTTTGTGTATCCGTAAATTAACTGTTAGTGCCAAGACGCGCGTGTACTATACACTACGTCAGAGTCTTGAGTATTGATTTTTGTGTCTACAATTTCCTTTTCTGAGTCGTTAGCAAATCAAGAGAGATCTCCTTGACTTACTGACTGTCGGCTATTTTCAGACCACCGAGGCCAGAGGTATTCGTTCGGTGATACTGTTTTGTTTTGAGAATTCAGCTTTTTCTGTTGGTCTTTCATCTAAGAGCAAATGAAATAGATAGACTGCTCCTTTCCAAAGTCAAGAATAAACAACAAAAACAAGAATGATACGCTTAATTGATACAACGGAACATATAATTATACGCATCAAAAAAGGTTGAGTAAGATGCGTTACGTACTTTCAGGACGAGAGAGAATTAGACATATTTGACTCTCTCTCTCTCTCTCTCTCTCTCTCTCTCTCTCTCTCTCTCTCTCTCTCTCTCTCTCTCTCTCTCTCTCTCTCTCTCTCTCTCTCTCTCTCTCTCTCTCTCTCTCTCTCTCTCTCTTTCTCTCTCTCTCGCTCTCTCTTTATTTCTCTCTCTCTACCTCTCTCTATCTCGCTCTCTCTCTCATTCTCTCTCTCTCTCTGTCTCTCTCTCACACTCTCTCTTTATCTCTCCCCTCTCTCTCTCTCTCTCTCTCTTTATTTCTCTCTCTCTCTCTCTCTACTCTCTCTCTCTCTCTCTCTCTCTCTCTCTCTCTCTCTCTCTCTCTCTCTCTCTCTCTCTCTCTCTCTTTCTCTCTAAGGACAGGTTGGAAGAATAGGTTTTGCCAAAACCTTTATCTTTTTGTAATAGAGTTCTGAGCCTGAGTCTGAGTCTCTCTCTCTCTCTCTCTCTCTCTCTCTCTCTCTCTCTCTCTCTCTCTCTCTCTCTCTCTAAAATAAAGTTCAGTTCAGTTCAGTTCAGTTACATCTTGTAAGGTATGTGCAGATCAATGTGTTAGCACGCGCAACTTTGCTCTTTTACTATTTTCATTTAATATTGTAACCACAAGTAGCTGTAATATCTTAACTTCTACAATTAGTCACGTCTGTTTCGAAGAACATTACATTTTACAGAAATCCAAATAAACGGACCGTCAATTGTGTGACAACTAGATAAACAGAAAAAAGGGATAAACTCAACAAGCAAGAAAAAACACACACAAAAACAACACAAACAAACCAAAAATCTAACATGACAAGCAATTATACGCGAGAATCCAGACGATAAAGTTGCGATCAAACTTGAGTTGTGAAAGAGCCATTGAGAATAGCCAATCGTCGCCCAATTCTCCTTCTGGGCGCTTCAACAGGAATCCGATTGTGCTGGCAACGGAGAAGAAGAGACTGAATGGGGATTGCGACAAGGAAGTGAAGCAGGAAAAGAGAGGGAGGAGAAGGGGGTTGGGGGGTGGGGGGAGCAGAAGGCAGAATTGACTCTAAGGGGAACACGAGAAGAAGAATAATAAATAATAATAATAAATGAGCATTTATATAGCGCAACATCATAACTTTACAATTATGCTCTTTGCGCTTGACACATTTAAAATTAAAACACAGTTATACAAGCATTTACATCTACATTCATAGTCAACAACGCTTAATTAAAGAAGGGAGTAAGCTAAATGTGTGGCGGTGGGTAAGACAGACGCGAACAGGAAGGGACTAAATAAGAGAACGCCAGGGAACGCCAGAGAATGGCGATGCGGCGGTGGGGGCTTGGGGTTGGAATACATTGCAAACGAATAAGGATGGACTCATATGGTTGTAGCGTCATATATATTTCGATAAGGCGGGGTGGGGTTGGAGGGACAATTCGCAAACGCATAAGAACATACATGCGGGAAACTACAGAGAGATGGAATAGGGGTTGCATCAGTGGGGCAAGGGGTTGCATCAGTGGGGCAAGGGGTTGCATCAGCGGGGCAAGGGGTTGCATCAGCGGGGCAAGGGGTTGCATCAGTGGGGCAAGGGGTTGCATCAACAAAAGAAACGCCAAAAAGGCGAGAGTTTACGAGGCTTGTTGAGGGAGTTTGTAAATCACAAACGAAATATGAAACTGAACGAAAAACAAAACTTCAACAAATAAAGGGAGAAGAACGAACAGACCGAACAATCAAAACGTCATGGGAATAGAAATACACGACGTTCAGTGGGATGAGCTAAATCGCAATCGACAAAAACAGGACATACACGAGTAAAAGAACACCAGCAAAATGAAGGGAGACGTAGGGATGGAAAGAGGGGGGGGGGATATGTCGAGGGAAGCAGGGCTGAGGTACAGGAGAAAGATACCACCCAAACGGGAGCCATCCGCAGCGCTGGGTTGTTTCAAACTGATATTTGTTGTGATTTCAACGAATCAGAGTCCGCGGTTTGTTCTCTCCCATTTGCGTGGCACCCACTTTCGGTTTCAGATTTCAGAAAGCACAACAAAGACAATGTATTTTGGCAAATAGAGCAATGTTTGCATTATTGAGAAAGTGTCGTAAGTATAATTTACCACTGGATATGCAGTTAGAGTTATTTAAAAAGTGTGTATGTCCAATTTTACTGTGAGGTTTGGGGACATGAGAAGCTTGATTTAATATCAACATTTCAGTTGCGCTAATTAACAATGATTTTAAGAGTGAATAAGTCTACCCCATCGTGTATAGTTTTTGGAGAGTTAGGACAGTATCCAATCAAATTAGAGGCCCAGTGTAGATTATTGGTGTATTGGTATTGTTTGATGCTTGATTTGAAAAAATGGCACTTCAAAGATTTCTTGTCTGATGTTTTTTTTTTTTTTTTTTTTTTTTTTTTTAACCTCAGTTGCATGCAGGTTTGCTACTACAATTATTTTTTGCCTTTTTATTATATATATATATATTTTTTTGTGTGTGTGGCTTGGAGCAAACCTTCTTCATAGGTCTTTTCTTTTCAAATGTGTACAATTTTTAAATCAATAAACCTTATCAGTAAACTAATATGTTCAGATAAATAAATAAATAAAAATAATCATAACATAAATTTATTCCTAATGTTCAGCTCAGTTTACAATACACCCAAATCTTTTTAACACTCAACTTATACCAGGCCCCTGAGGGTTAAGTCCCTTTGAAAAATAAATAATATTTCAAGGGGTGTCCCATATCTAAATTTACTTATACACATTTTTCCAATCAAGATTAAATGGGTAAGATACTTAAACATTTCATGTGTCAAACCATTCTTATCTCGCACATAAATCAGCACATCTGTTGCTTGTAAAATAATTGCTATGTTATATCGATTGTAGAACAATGTTTCAACATGCTTCCACAAATGGTGAATTTTACTGCAATAGAAAAAGAAATGTTCAATATAATCAACTTGTTCAATACAGTATGGACATTTATCATTATTTGCGAGTCCCATTTTTAAGAGGAGAATATTGGTTGGGTATATATTGTGTAATATCTTCCACTGTAATTCTTTTAGTCTGGTTTCTGTTGTTGTTTCTTTTGCATTAAGCCAAACTTTTTCTTCAATACTAATACCATCTGTCTGATGTTAAAGTTATATTTGAATTTATTTCAGAGTTCACATTAAAAGCTGCCTTGGCTGTTTTATGTTTATTCATTGTTAAACCAGTTAGGGTTTTCAGATTTGTGGTTTGTCCAGCCGTTTACAGTGAATGTTTCTAAGAAGCTTGTAAAACAAAGACTGCGAGACCAATAAATATTTGCAATGCTGGAAAAGTGAATCTGCCAGCAATGGCGTTTGTTATAATTACTGTTTGTATAATAATGAGGTTTTGTTTTAGAAAAATAGTTGATATGTTTGACTGGGTTCATGAGAGAAAAATTATTAAAATTTAGGTTGAGTAATCATAAGTTACCTATTCACCAAGAACGTTTTTTGAACATCCCGAGGGATGAAAGAGTATGTAAGCTGTGTGGAAGTGGTTAGATGAATTTCACTTTTTGTTTAATTGTCAATATGAGAGTGTCGTGAAAGAACGAAAGAAGTATATTGGAAATTATTTTCAGCATCATGCAAATGTTATAAAAATATAATGCTTTAATGAATGTAAAATCAAAAAATAAGTTGGTTAGTGTTATTATGAGTTATTTCCGTTAGATGATTTACGTGTTTCGTTGTGTTTTGTTGTGGTTCCTATCCTGTTGGTTTGTCTGTTTGCTTTCTGTTTTGTTTTGTTTTTTGTTTTTATACTGTTAGGTACAGTTTTTGTTTGTTTTATTTATGGGTTTTGTTTTAGCGTAGCAAAACAAGCATAAAGGAGGCTGTTCCTGTCGATAAGATCTTGTTGATGAAGATGTGGTTTCTGTTTGTTAGTGTGTTCTGTTTTTCTTTTGTTGTTTAATTAAGTTCACTGTTTGCTGTGCCTGCGCGCACTCCCATTGTGCTTGTGACTTAATTGTGTATTTTTGTTAGCTTTTTGTGGGCCTAAAGCCGAAAATAAAATCTTGAAATTCTTGGTTCGTGCACCTAAGCCCAGAAGGACTGGAGAGGGGGGGGGGGGGGGGGGAAGGGGGGGGGGGGGTGTAGCCGGAAAGTAGAAAGTGATTAAACGGGCGTTACCAATCGATATATTGGTGTTAAGCGGAGACTTCCGAGCCAGGCAGAGAGGATCTGACTGTGACTGGCACGCCGTTGAACAAAGGTGACACGCATTGCACGCGTATTTACCCGTACGTGACCAGAATCCCCAAAATGGAGGGTGATGGTATTCGAGCACAGGCCGGAGAAACGTCAAGCAAACTGACGGACCAGAGGATGCAAGGGAGGGGGGGGGGGGGTAAATGATGATGGTGCATACATATTTCAGATACGCGTACACGTGCATAGTGTGTACACACACCGTCTTCTGTGGCGTTAGACGGACAGAGGGACAGACAGACAGGCGGACAGACACAAACCAACACAAACACACACACACACACACACACACACACACACTCACTCACACTCACACACACACACACACACACACACACACACACACACACACACACACACACACACACACACACACACACAAGCAAACGATAACAGATCGACGATCCTTCCCACTAGTTGATCGTTTGATCTTCTTCCGTGTTAAAAAGAACATGACAAAAATTACATGCACGAGTACATTAAGCCAACACTATCTGGCGGCAACGCTTGTGAACTGACAGGAAGACGGCGAGACAATGATGGTTCTATATTGAACGAAAGTGGTAGAACGATCAATTGTGTGGCGTCTAGTTCTATCCCTTGCGCTAAAGAGAGGACTATTCCTCTGAAAGAGAGAGAGAGATCAAATCAAATCAAATCAAATCAAATCAAATTTTATTTTACGAGGGTTGTGGCATAAGCAATACAAATTAGCTTCTTTTCAACCAGCCCTCGCCCAGAGAGGGACTTTTCTAATCGTATATGCATTTACAAAAGATAAACATAAAAGTAATTTTTTTTAAAAAGGCAGAAAAACAATTTACAGGACAGAGAGAGAGAGAGAGAGAGAGAGAGAGAGAGAGAGAGAGAGAGAGAGAGAGAGAGAGAGAGAGAGAGAGAGAGAGAGAGAGAGAGAGAGAGAGAGAGAGAGAGAGAGAGAGAGAGAGAGAGAGAGAGAGAGACGGAGGGGGGAAGAAGTCAGAAGTCAGAAAGTTTAATCGCCAAAACTTTGAAGTTTCATTGCGATGGGGAGATTGGGGGTAAAGGGAAACAATTTTGAAACCGAGAAACGTTACACAATGTCCACATCAATGGGATGGCTCACTATTTCCATCCCTTAGCAGACATGGTCATTTCCGCGTCAGTTTTTGTGTTGTTCGTTTGGTGCGTGTTAAACAAATTACACAGTTCTCCCGAATCATTTCCGAAGACGAGAGAACAAAACAGAACAGAACAATTATTTATTTAACGAGGGTAATAGAGTAAGCAGCGATCTGCTTTTCTACATCTGGCCCTCGCCCTAAAGAGGGATTAGTCTAAAATTGCTAATGAATAAACAAGTAAAGAAAACTACTGCTACATGATTATAATAAAATGAAAGTAAGAACATAGGGAGAGAGAGAGAGGGGGGGAGAGAGAGAGAGGGAAGGAGAGGGAGAGAAGGAGATTGATAGATAGAAATGACAATGAGACTGAAACAGAGACAGAAAGAGATACAAACAGAGACAGAAACAACGAGACAGAGAGAGAGAAAGACAGAAACAGAGAGAGTGAGCGTACCAGTCACAGAGAGAAAGGTTCAGAAGACACAAGAGAACAGAAATGAAAACCGAATCGCCACAGACTACGCTACAGACTACGCTACAGACTACGCCACAGACTACGCTACAGACGACGCCACAGACTACGCTACAGACGACGCCACAGACTACGCTACAGACTACGCTACAGACGACGCCACAGACTACGCTACAGACTACGCTACAGACTACGCTACAGACGACGAGAATGACGAAGAACTTGCGAAGGGGAAGGAAATAGTAGAAAAGTAAGAACTTCCAGTCTCTCCACTTTACAGTAGAGAGTGGACGACGTGACGAAGAAAGAGAGAAATGACTTAGCGACACGCACAGTGACCAGGCATGACCCGAGAAGGATCACAATGGACAAAGGCTAGTCTTCAGCACGCACAGTGACCAGGCATGACCCGAGAAGGATCACAATGGACAAAGGCTAGTCTTCAGCACGCACAGTGACCAGGCATGACCCGAGAAGGATGACAATGGGCAAAGGCTAGTCTTCAGCACGCACACAGTAATCTACGGACGAATCCTTTTAACTGTGTCCAGTGAGAAATTCCAAAATATCCGCCTCTGCTACGATGGATGTTTATCAAACCAAGCAGGGCCGTCTAATTGTAGATGTCAACAGAGAAAGAAGGAATAAACGAAAGAAGCAAGCAAACGAACACCCAACAACAGCGTTCAATTATAATAATAATAAGAAGAACATTTATATAGCGCTAAATCAAAAACTTTCGTTAAAAAGGCTTGCTCTAAGCGCTTGACATCTAAACTAAAACGTCATTCACACTCTTTACAATGATGTACAAGAACTTCATGTCACACTCTTTCATTCAGTATAGCACCATTCACACAGTTGTTATTATGTACAAGACAATAAGTTAGTCTAACATTTAGAATGTTCATAAGATGAAACAAGAGAATTATAACGACAAGCGATTAGAGAAGAAAACCCAGGCGATGATAATGTTGTGATCAAAACTCAGCCGTGAGGCGCGATTGGAAATGGCCAGTCGGAGCATAATTCTCCTTCCTCAACGATCAGTCAAGAGTTGCATTTTGGGGTGTTTTTCTTTTCGCCCTATTTCCACGAGAAAGCTAATACTGCTGCGAGCTGCGAAAGACTTGTTCATCTACATACGCTGGAAAGAAATGCAAATTTGAAAATCCGGCGACGAACAAAATAACCGTAGTTGTCATAAAATGTGCATTTGAATTGAATTCAACATTATGCAAATGATGCTTTGCCTCTCTACGTCTCATTTAGTTTGAGTAAAGCCCTAAGAAACAATGTGCGTGCTGAATTACGAGTCCTTTGTTTTTGACTCTCACGTCTAGCTAAATGATGTTTTTGCACCAGAAACAAAATGCAGCATTTCTTTGTCTTAAAAAAAGGGGCCAATTGAATCTTAGTTAGGCCATAAAGTATCATATCTCTTTGCAGTTTATGCTCATTTAAGAAAACAATTTCCCCCCTCACTCGAAACGAAGCATCTCTACCCGAGAGTTAGTGATACCATATGATGGACAGACAGCCCAAAACTGACATTTTACGCGATACCACTCACAGCGCAGAGGTGCACAATACAGAACTTACACACACACACACACACACACACACACACACACACACACACACACACACACAAACACACACACACACACACACACATAACACACACACACACACACACACACATAACACACACACACACACACACACACACACACATAACACACACACACACATAACACACACACATACACACGCACACACACACACACGCGTGCCCCCACGCACGCGCACACACACACACACACACACACACACACACACACACACACACACACACACACACACACACACACACACATTCCCACCACCCTCGTCTCGATTCCAAGTCTATGTTAAAACATTTAGTCAAAATGTGATTAAATTTTTAAAAAGTGTCTGCCTTTTCGATAAGGTTCACAGTCGATAGCGATAGAACGGACAATCACCAATAACTCAAATGTCCACAAGTGACCCGAGAGAGATGAAACGGATGAAATGGAAGGCGAGGAGAATGGAGCACGAGGGTGACAATCTCGTCTGGTGCCAGGGTAAGTACCAGAGACTGTCTGGAACAGGCTTCAAAGGCTATCGGTGGAGATTGTCTCCTCTCTTTGGATTTCGTCTGCCATAAAATGCTGCCACGACAAAGCGAGAATGGCTTTGGGACTGCCAACCTTTTCATCGCCCCCGAACGTTTGACCACCCTCTGCCCCCCAAGTATAGTGGGAGTGTGTATGCGCGTGGTGTGCACGAGGATGTATGCACGTGAGTGATATTTGTAAATGTGTATTATTATAATATCATCTTTGTATTTATATTATTGAAATTGTTATATCTCGATGTACAGCGCTAAGAGCATAGTTAAATTTGTGAAGCGGCGCTATATAAGCTATCTTTATTATTATTATTATTATTATTATTATTATTATTTCGTTCCCCTGTGTATATATTTACAATAGCATTCATTTTCTACGCGAGTCTTTCGTTGTAACCTTGTGTCTTGTTTTTTTTATTGATACACACACTTAGTTGAAGCGGCACTGTCACGACCTCATTTTTCAAGCAAATTGATTGACATTTTTGGTAAAACAATCTTTGATTCAATCCGGGGTTTGGGATTGCATTTGAACTCGAAAGCTTACAAATTAGAAAATTAGTTTGTTTGATGTTTTGATATCGCTTCACACGACTTGTTTCTTATTGTGCATTAGGCTGCGGTTTGTGATGCTTCTCAAACTCGTTTGTGATTCCGTTTTCACCCAGGTTGTGTACATTAGTTTTTTGGGGAAGTACGAAAACAAAAGTCTGTGTGAATGTTGTTGTTGGTTTTGTTCAGCATCGGGGACACGCACTCTCACACACACACAGGCATAATGTAGAAACAGCCCACTACAAGTGCTTAGTGCAGACGTACTGCACAGACATTTGAACCACCGTGCTCCAGCATTGGCAGGATGGTCTTGGTCGTATATAAAGAAAAACAAATTAAAAGTCAAACCAGAAACAAAATGAAAAACACAAGAAAACAAAAACCCACTGACAAAAAAAACTTACTGACCAAACGAACAAAACAAAACAAAAATTAAAAACTCCAACTCCAACAGGGTCTTTATAATATACTCAAACTTTGCCTCTCTTACACAATTATAAAACCTCGACAATTCATGTCCTCAAAACTTTCGCAGACTCTGTAAAAAGTCGATGACTATATGAGTTTAAGATGCAAATAGGGATAATGGCTAGAAAGTCCTGAACTGACCCCCAAAATAATTCAAAATATACACCTCTTTTTTGTTTAAATCGATGACTATATGATTTTTTGACGCAAAACTGAGTTATAGCAAACTCGTCCTGAATTGACCCCAGGAGAAATTCAATAGACAAGAAAACGGTCTTCATCATCATGAGTGATAACCCTGTGTAGTGCCGCGCAAAGCATTATAGTCTGGAGCCACGGTGGTGGGCTACCAATGAAGATTTAGCCATCTTTGGGGATTTCCCCAGCACTATAATGCTGTCAGAACCAAGTGAGACTGTCACGTAGAGCTCCACAATGGGACTGTCAACAGCGTTCGCTTTTTTGTATGGGGATTTGTTTTAGCAATTCACACTAGCACATACGCACGCACGCACGCACGCACGCACGCACGCAGGTACGCACGTGGGTACGCACGCACGCACGCACGCACGACCACAGACAGACAGACACACAGACACACACACACACACACACTCACACATATATCCTTGTCTGGTTATGGCGTTAGGGTCACAATTACTTTTACCCGATATAATAATCTTTGCATTGGAGCGTAGTGGTGAGGAGGGGGGGGGGGGAGGCAGATAATAAGCATGACCGGTTCGGTCGCATATTTCTCAAATCTTCGATATTCTTCTTATAGTGTGCATTACGTGTTTTTTATGGTTATTTTTACAATCTGGAATCTTTTGTGTCTATTATTTATTCACGTTTAAATACAGTTATTGGTGACTTAGTCATGTTATGATGTATGTGATCGTCGGTGAAAAACAAAACCAAAAGTACAAAACAAAACCTTGTATATAACGGGTTCATATATCATATTTGAAAAATGTCTCAAATAAGTTTACGATGACACAGCCGACCTAGCAATCATCACATTTTAAACGCTATTTAAAAGCAGTCCAGTGTTCCGCGAATCTATACAGCACAAGCTTGTCTTCTTCAACAAATCACCCAAAAGTGTACCACAACAAAATACGAACCACACGCTCGGAATGAAAGAAACCGACTATTAAATGGGCACAGTCGTGTTTAACCAAATGCAACGCCAGTGCCAATAACTCGAGAAAAGTCCGCAAGCGTGCAGGGAATTGATCAATGTTCGTTATAGGCGGTATCGGTAAATGACGCTTTCGTTACCCGGCTGCTGATATGTTCATCATTAACACCTACACCAAGACTAGAAGTGTTATTGCAATTCTTGGACTGAACTAATGTATATAATCGGCTCCCTCAAAAATACCCAACGAACCCCACAATAAAACACATCAAATATGCCCATACACACACAAACACACACACACACACACACACACACACACACACACACACACACACACACACACACACACACACACACACACACACACACACACACAAATCCATTATCAAAAATGACCCAGTCATTTGATTCAATGATGCACCAAGGCTTTGCACATTTTCCTGCATCCACTAAAACAAATCAGTAAAGTAATAATAATATGCTCCTTAACTAATATTCCCTTTAGCAGCAACACAAATCAGATCACTAGCTCTGGATCCCCACAACTAGAGACCATCACAAAATGTGTCCTTGTACGTCGCCAAAAGTTACTCCAATAGTTCAGGACAACTCTGACCCCGCTTAACATAAATGCCCCCAATGGACTTCCGTTACAGATGTCTTGGAATACTACCACCCAGCCAAACCACAAGTACGGGAATCCTGCAAGGGTAGATCATGAGATGTGCAGTCGTGATTGCTCAAAAGCTACACCAAGAGTTACGAATTTGTATATCATCGGACCCGCTTAACATTTATTCCCCAACTGATCTTCCTTGACAAATGTCTTGGAATTATCCCACCCACCCAGCAAAACCACAAGCTTATGAATCCTGCAAGGGGAGAGCATGAGATGTGAAATCTTGGCTGCTTAAAAGCTACATCAAGAGTTAAGGGTGTACATCTCTAAACCAATACCTTAACTGGTCTTCCTTGACAAATGTCTTGGACTGATACCACCCAGCCAAACCACATGACCATGAACACTGTGCAGGCGTGTTTCTTCAAACGTTACCCCAATGTCCTTGCCCGCGCCAATGCACACAGGACTACAGTGGACTGGTCAATACATTTGCTTGGTGCCAAGGTCACAAGCGTTGTGATATCTCCTGTTTTAAGAAAACTGCACAAAATCGACGTCGTCGTGGAATTTTGCCGAACCGCGTTTAAATCAGGAGGACAAAAGTGATTATGTGTATTGTGAAATAGTGTTTATATTCGTTCCTGGTAGGGATAGAAAGATAACATGATTTAAATAGCATCCATTATCAATCGTATTTAAGAGAACATATTTCATGAACAATTATTTATTTAGTCTAAAGCTCAAAAACATCAAATTCGTCAAGAATCGAGTTGCGCCAAAATTCCACGACGACATCGAAATGGTCTTTATTTGTTTTACCAAATCTATCGGGACTTTCTTGCAACAAGTACAAACAAGAACTCGTTTACCATGCTTGCTACCATTATCAAACGTGAGGTTGTGCTTTATCAAATTCTTCGCCCAGGACATAGTCATCGTTGTGTCTATCTTTAAAAACCTCCTAGAAATATGTACCACAACACAACCTTCTTCTTTTTCTCCTTCTTCTTCGTTCATGGGCTTAGACTCCCACGTTCACTCATGTTTTTAGCACCAGTGGATTTTTACGTGTATGACCGTTTTTACCCCGCCATTCAGGCAACACACGCCGATTTCGGAGGAGGCATGCTGGGTATTTTCGTGTTTCTATAACCCACCGAACTCTGACATGGATTACAGGATCTTTTCCGTGCGCACTTGGTCTTGTGCTTGCGTGTAGACACATACTGTCTGCACATAAGTTGACCTGGGAGATCGGAAAAAATCTCCACTCTTAACCCACCAGGCGGCAGCGACCGGGATTCAAACTCACGACCTCCCGATTAGGAGGCCGACGTGTTACCACCACGCCACTGTGCCCGTCTCCACAAACCACACGCCCAGGAACCCCATGGGCAACGATGATGATACGTGCAATCGCGCTTGATGAGATGCTACGCCATTGTCCATGCGCCACAAATGTAATTTCTCAGATTTAGATAGTAAAGTTAATTTGATTTGTGCAACGATATCATATTTCGCCTGAGCTCAGCTTTCGCCGTCGGCCTTTTTAATCTCGTATAACCCACTGCCACCCCCCCCCCCCCCCCCTCTTCCTCTCTTTCAAAGTTCTGATGATCGACCTTTGGTACTTAACTTTAATGGGATCAAATTCGACAACAAACAAACGGTATTCTAACTTAGAAGTTCGCTTCATCTCAAAATCTTTCCATTCCGTCATTCAAAGGACAGAATCACTCGGTGCGTTTTTGAAGTAATCGAATTTTGGCGTCCAATCTATCAAATTTCATCACGATTTTCCTATATTTGTAAGAAACTGACGTGCTTTTCTCACTCAAATTAGTGTACCTCTTTTATTGGCCTGGGAAGCAACATTTCAGTCAAGATGTATATCGAATGCGAAAGCTGAAACCATGCGAAACATGAGATCGTTGCACCGGGTACAGTGAATTAATCAGTGTACTGATTTGGTGCCAGAGAATATTTCCCCCGGTGCCTGGTGGGTCATAACTCATCGCCAAACTGACAGTGAAATCACCCCTTTGTGGGACGTTTGGACCGAGCCAAGGCACGGCATTCAGCGTTTAAACGGTATTTATACTAACGTTGGGGTTAAGGTACATATTCGCAATGCAAAAATGGTAGTTTGAGATATGATGTGACCACAGAGAGACGTACTATTTCCAAACCGGAGAAGACAGTTCGGTTTCCAAATTATGTTTTATTTCTATCTTGTTATAAATTATAATGCCTTCTGTTCCAACACACAACAGCCACAACAACAATAACGACACCAGCAGCGTTTAAGTGTTAGTGTTAGTGTTAGTGTGTGTGTGTGTGTGTGTGTGTGTGTATGTGTGTGTGTGTGTGTATGTGTGTGTGTGTGTGTGTGTGTGTGTTTAACGAGAGAGACAGACAGAGAGGAGAGAGACAGAGAGAGAGACAGAGACACAAACAGAGAGACAGAGAGAGAGAAAGGAGAATCAATGGACAGAGAGAGGTAGGTGGCAGACTGACAGAGCCACCAATAAGGTTCAGCGCACAGACAATTGCTCAACTGTCGATCCTCTTTCAAACGTCATCAGATTGGCATCTGAGGGCGAAAGAGCCAACCCCAGAAAAAGAAAAACAGACAAACGGTCAGAGAATCCAAGAGTGGAGGAGGGAGAGGAGGGTGAGGCGGATAAAGTTCACAGCTCGTCTAGACAGGACAATCAGTTCTCAGGAAACAGGTAGGTCTTTGATTAGTGGACCCTGCCCTGGCGTCTGATTATTTGACTTCCGATTACCAGCTGGCGACTGAGTGGACAGGAAGGGTAGGCGTTTTGGCGTGTCTGTGTGTGCTTTACAGCTCTTTACATATTTGAAATTGAAATAACTTTATAACACGAATAAACAGTTTCAGATTCGTGTGCTAGGTTTATAGAGACATTGTAAAACGAGTGAAATAATTATAAGTGGTTTTATTTTCGTTGACCCCTGCCGTACATGTCACAGGACATGAATTGTTTCAAATGGTGTTTATGCAGATTAAAGTCCGAGTGCTTTAGTAGATAAACTTAACCACCCGACAACTATTGCCAATGTGCCGTAGGAAGTAGCACCAGTTTAGTTTCATATGCTTTGTAAATGGGCCGATCCAGAAGTCGCAGTCTACCATGTTCACTATTTGAAAAAGCAACGAGTGTAAATCTGGTACGAAACAGTAAGCCATGTAGTATTCTGTTTATCCTACATACTGTACTTACGTGTATTTCACTGAAAATGTCCTGCAGTCAAGGCAGCTAAATTGAAGACGCTTGTTTTGGAACCTCGATCTCTTCTAAAGCCTCGTGCAGTCTATTACGTCAAAGCAAAGAAACGTCACTCTGAAAGTGTGACGTGACGTGTTAGTTCTAAAATGTCATCGAGGGTAATTAGCGAGCGCAATTTTATTTTCTATAATGACGTTTGTCTCGGTGACATTGGCATCATAAGCAGTGGAAAAACAGGTCCCTGCCAGACTTACTTGATATGACCTCATTTACATGATATAGACACGTGTGATTTGAACGATTATTATCTCACGAGTGTCTCTCTCACGTATGTAGGATAAAGTAGCTATACAAGTCACGACCTTGGAAACGGGACCGTGTCAACTCGTGGTTTTTTGGGTTTTTATTTTTAGACACAAAGGGACGCAAGCGATATAAATGCATACCTTGTGTGCAATACAGTATGTGAGCGTTGTGCGGAACCAGTGTCCTGGTACCTGAGAGAACAACACGCTTTAAAGTTAACAATAGTATACAATCAATAATAATACCGCAAGCTCATATGTTCCTCATTCTCCAAGTCACTCTTACTAACACTTAAGCACACAGGCACACATGATAACCAGCTTTTATTCCTGACCATAGCACTTATAAATCAGGATTGTGTGTGTGGTGGTTTTATTTTGATTTTGTTACGAATACACACGCAAATAAAACTTCGTGATTTGATTGTTTTGGCGAAATCAATATTAACATGTATGTATTTTGTTTTGTTCTTTTCCTAGAGAGGATGCTTAGAGTATGAAAATAATGTCGACGGTCTGTTTCGTTAACATGTCAAAAAATTAAACAAAATAAAAAATGTCACGGCAATCCTTGAAGCAAGAAATAATCGCAACCTTTTGTTTTGTCAGCATGAAACGTTCCTACAACATACTTTAAAACACAATTTGATTGTGAATGTTTGAACGTTGGCAGCCTGTTTCCTTTTGGATTCCTTGAAGCACGAGCGCAGGCAGTGTCTGTGTTACCGCAATTGTCCAGGAACTGGCAACATCTATCACCAATGTCTAAAAACCAGCTTTACCTTTCTAAGACAGTAAGAATCGATTTTCTTCAAAACAAATTTGCGCCACCACAGGGAGCTGCAAGAGAAAGAAAAGTGGCATGTGTCGGAGACATGCCAAGTCCTCATCTCAATAAACTGACATGCCAAGTCCTCATCTCAATAAACAGACATGCCAAGGTCTCATCTCAATAAACTGACATGCCAAGTCATCATCTCAATAACCTGACATGTCAAGGTCTCATCTCAATAACCTGACATGCCAAGTTCTCATCTAAATAACCTGACATGTCAAGTCATCATTACAATAACCTGACATGTCAAGTCCTCATCTCAATAAACAGACATGCCAAGGTCTCATCTCAATAACCGGACATGTCAAGGGCTCTCTTTGCTAGCGTCTGCCCACACCCAGCAATATATTAGCTTTTCGTGTAATATGTGTGTTGCAGCAAGGACTAGCTATACTGAAAGACCATGACAGATCTTTTGTTTCCGATCTTGAAAATATTCGCAGACATCCTTGAAGGAGATACTGTTACTCTTGTCAAGAAAATACGAAAAACGTGAACGAAGAAAAACAAAACAACCCCAACCCACATGAGTCTCGGATGTCAGTCCTAAACCATTTGATGGATTACATTTTCCAGGAATCAGTCATATTCCTACGAATATTGTTCACTGCGTATGTCTGTGTAAAGACACATGTTCTTTCCTAAACCTGTTTCACAATCTCCTCTCTATCGGGATGTGTGTGTGTGTGTGAGTGTGTGTGTGTGTGTGTGTGTGTGTGTGTGTGTGTGTGTGTGTGTGTGTGTGTGTGTGTGTGTGTGTGTGTGTGTGTGTGTGTGAGTGTGTGTGTGAGTGTGTTTGCGTGCGTGAATGTGGAAGGTTATATATATAACTAGTATCTACATTGTGTAGTTGTTGTTGAATATACCTATCGAACTGTGTAGCTGTGACCAAACTTGTTTCCTTTGTATTTTTATAACATAAGTCATCCTCCGTGCCTCAAAAGAGGTTAAAGGATTAATAATAAAACATGAAACTTTTGCGTCAGTGATTGCCTGCCTGTCCTCGTCTGTACCTGTCTGTTTGTTTGTTTGTTTGTTAAACGCGTGTGTTTGGAGGCTTGTGAATTTCTCTCACAAATTTCGTAGCTTATCATTTGCATTACATTCCAATACCGTCGAATTCAATTTATAATGTACACTTTCCTCTTATCTTCCGTGTTCGTCCCTTGAGAAAGAGAATCGATTATTGTTACAGAGTAAACTTCAGGAATCTCATTTTCGGAAAAAAAAGGATCTCAGATAGAATGTAAAAACAAAACCCAAGAGAATAAAAACCTATTAGCATGTGCACACATTTGTAGAAACGCTGACACTGGCGGAACTCTCCATGGGCGGATCTTATTATTCGACACACTCATCAAGTCGATCTAAGAAGAAATGACCTCAGGATTTACAACATCATTAAAAAGAAAGAAAGATAGATAGAAAAAAAGAAAGAAAGAAAGAAAGAAAGAAAGAAGGAAAGAAAGACAAAATCAGAAAGAAAGAAAGAGAAAGAAAAAAAGAAAGTCAAAGAGAAAGAGAGAAAACAAAATACACACTTTTATCCGGAAGGAAATGAAAGCCAAATGTTGTCTGTAACAACATTTTAAAAAAGCCTTAAAAGGACAGAGTCTAAACAATATCACTGCAAAATAGGTATCGATACAAAACAACGCCAGACACGATTTCAGAAAGCAATAAGCAATTTCCGCATCACCTGCGGACAGTTTTCCAACGATGTAATTTCAGTCGACGTCCAATCCTTCGGACCGGGTTTTGTTTTACAGTTTGCAGCATTCAATGGAAGAGAATCAACATGTCCAGGACCCAAAAGGTCGATAACATTTGGTCGAAAGTCAAAAAGTCGAGTGCGACAAAAAGGTCGAGTGCGACAAAAGGTCGGCGATTTAAAGGTCACAGACAGACAGACAGACAGACAGACAGACAGACAGACAGACAGACAGACAGGGCCGGACCCAGGGGGGGGGGGTTCCAGGGGTTCCGGAACCCCACCCCTGGAAAAAGCATGTACTTTGCTTTGAGTGTTTTTTTTACTAGTTTTAGCACCAAAACAATGCTGCTCTTAACCCTCAAAACAAGGCCCAGAATGCACCAGATTGCACAGATTTTAACCGTTTTTCAAAAATTGTCCGGGGGAGCATACCCCCGGACCCCCCTAGTTCGCGCGCCTGCTTTGCAGGCGCGCGCTTGTGGCTTCGCCACTTCGCTGATTTGCCCCCCCCCCCCAAAAAAAAAAGGAGGAACCCCCCCCCCCTTACAACTCATTTGGTCCGGCCCTGACAGACAGACAGACAGACAGACAGACAGACAGACAGACAGACAGACAGACAGACAAACAAACAGACAGAGACAGACATACAGAACTGAATAGCCTTGATTCAGATTTCAGTGAACATAATTACAAGTAGAGAAATTAATTTTACAAAACAAATGAATACCAGAGGATACAAAGTAGTACGTTTTCTTTTCAAAGCAATTGAAATAACATTTAAATACGAACGCGAGGTAGGTTTTTCAGCACATTAGTAAAACTGCAAGTTAAGTTAAACTCTCAAAGAACATGCACCGTATACAGAGACAAGAATAAAAACCGTGAAGTATCACATTTCAGAGTAGCTCCACAAGAATTTATAGCACCAGAAGTCTATTATCTATATAGTATTTCATTCACTTGGGATAGCACATAATTCTGAACAATAAATATGCCAATCTCCGTAGTATTTGTTTGTTTGTTTGCTTAGGCAAAAAAAAATAGGTCTGTTTACGGTAACATAGGCCCAAAAAATAGGGTCGGTAGGTCGGGATTTTTTTTTTTCTCCAAAAAACCATATTTTTAATTTTTTTTTTTTTTTTTTTTTATATTTTTTTTCCCAAATGCCCCCCAAAAAAGTCTAGGGTCGCGCGAAAAAAATAGGGTCGGTCGGGTTACCGTAAACAGACTATTTTTTGGGGGGCCTTAACGCCCAGCCGACCACGAAGGGCCATATCAGGGCGGTGCTGCTTTGACATTTAACGTGCGCCACACACAAGACAGAAGTCGCAGCACAGGCTTCATGTCTCACCCAGTCACATTATTCTGACACCGGACCAACCAGTCCTAGCACTAACCCCATAATGCCAGACGCCAGACGATCTCCGTAGTATACCCGACGCCTGAATCTTTAAATTTCATTTCATTTTCATTTTTCATTTTCATTACTTTATTGTCCCATCGCTGGGAAATTCGGGTCGCTTCCTCCCAGTGGAAAGCTAACAGCAACGGAGTCGCGCTACCCAGGTGTCTGCGTGTTTAGGTGTATTCAGCCACCTGCACTTATGGCAGAATGACCAAGGTCTTTTACGTGCCATTGTGATGACACGGGGGTGGGACATGGCTTCCGTCTCTGGGTCTGCACATAAAGTTGACCCGTGTCCGTCCCGGCCCGAATTCGAACCTGCGACCTTCCGATCACAAGTCCAGTGCTCTACCAACTGAGCTACTGGGCCCCCATAGGTATGGATGTTTTGTTTCTGGCAGCACAGTGTGAAACACATCCTAGTCTTCGAAAAATAGTTAGCAAGGTAAGACACGCAGATGAACCATACACACAAACGGGAAGGCAGATAGGAAGAAAGGCAGGCAGACAAACAAACAGAAAATCACTCAAGAAAGAAATGGTTTACAGAGAGGGACATACATAGAATGACGATAGACTATAGTTTGACAAACTATTCAACGACACGTGTCATACACAGACACACCCACACACAGACACACACACACAGACACACACACACACACACACACACTCACACACACACACACACAAACACTCACACACACACACACACACACACAACACACACACACGCACACACACACACACACACACACACACACACACACACACACACACAGATACCCACTCACCCATCCACCCAGATACACATACTCACCAATAGGAATTCGATGTCGGTAACTGGTTCCATCCGCCACCAACACCAGAGACAGCACAACGACCATCACCATCGTCGTCAACACCGACATCACGTGCAGACTGAGTGACGCCATAGCTTTCCTGACAGTCGTGTCGGCGTCACTGTCTTACGAAGTCAAACCTGTTGCGCACAGTACAAGACTGTGTACAGTACACACTTCAAACAAGGCTGGAATGTCACAACAAATTCTCAGCTGCTAAACAGCAATTTCTCCTCCTGTTTTGTTTGGCCTGTTTCGGGCAGCACAATAAAGACAAACTGGATAAAAATGTCAGGCCTTATTATCTGTTCGGTGAGAGTTTGAGGATGATTAAATTCCGCTAGATTCTATGTATCTGGGATTACTGTGCACACTGTTAGCTTCAGCAGGAACTTCAACAATAGAGAGCCATGGTTTGTTTTGTTCTATTGCTGCTTTTGTGAAAACCACGACATCCTTGTCCGTCATTAAAACGTGTTCTGCAGTTCGCACAATGCCGATACTTCTTGTGCGTATGGCTTCCTGCAACGTGGCTCAGTACTTGTGTTCCGTTTCAATCCTGCTCACCATTGGAAACAGGAGTTTGTGTTTTTTGTTACTCAAAATGAAACTTCAAACAGGTTTACTGCAACATTTTTAAATTAAGAATAGTTATCATAAGGTTTTATAACACAAGAGGGTCTGAGTTAAGAAAGTTAAGAAGAAATCTGAAACACGTGGGCTTGTGACGTTCCAAAATCAAGGATAGTTTAGTTCTCAATGTCGTCGTGGACTCTTGTTTTTTCGGGCTTCTTTATTTTTTGTTTGTTAAATCATTAATTTCAAACGGCAGAAATTAATATGTAAGCGCCGAGGGCTATATCTAGATTAGGCGCATAAAAATGATCACAATAATAATAATAATAATAATTAAGAACCGAAACTGAAATAGAGGATTCTAGCAATGCCCAAACAACTCCCAGTCAATAAAGCCATTTGCTTTCTAATCTAATCTTTCTAAAAACACGATTCACACTAACAACAATTCAACAAGAGATAATTACATTTTCCTTTCTCAACCTTCCCCTTATGTTGGTGCTTTCGTTGGCTTTATAGTGGCCAAGAATAGTTCTGCTCTACATATTTACGACACGACGCAAAGAAGAGTTCCCCAATGTTGCCCATACAATTCCCCCCCCCCCCCCCCTAACGTTTGAATTAGCATCTTAAACAGACTATTGCAGACATTCACAGAAACCAGGAGAGGTCCTTGTTATGCAAATCGATGATGTGCGTGTGTGGAAAAGCACACGTTCGGTCAACGTAAATACGTCTCCGTGACCCCGTTAGCTATGACTGCTTCTCTCGACGACTGGCAACTTTCATGCGTTGCACAACATGGGCCAGCATGCTAGCGCTATGAGACGATTCTTCTTCCTCTTGTTGTTGTTCTTGTTGTTCTTGTTGTTCTTGTTCTTCTTGTTCTTCTTGTTCTTCTTCGTTCAAGGGTTGAAGCTCCCACGTACACACGTATTCGATTTTGTGTAGGAGTGTGGTTTTAGTATACACGTTTTAACCCGTCCATTTTGGCAGCCATACGCCGAATTTTGAGGATGCATGTTTGCTGCTTTTGTGTTTGTATAACCCACCAAACTCTGACATGGATTACAAGATCTTCTCCTGGGCGTACTTGGTCTTGCGCTTGCGTGTACACACGAAGGGGGATAATGCACTTGCAGGTCTGCACATAAGTTGACCTGGGAGATCGATACCATCTCTATCCTTAACCAACCAGGCACGGCTGGGATTTGAACCCTCAACCTTCCGCATAGGAAGCTGGTGTTTTATCCACAAGGCCATAGCGCCCGTCGCCGGACAAAGACCGCAGTCTATTGTCACATGCTGTCAATTATTTCATTCATATTAAAACAATCACTATTTTTGGCAGCGTTTTCATGATGGTAACTATAAAAGCTACATGCATTTGAACGTCTTAGAAATCAAGTATACATACGAATGACCATCACTATGAACGAAGCGCTTCTCAAACATATTTCCACGACAAGCTTGTTGAAAGCTGAGGACACCTTTGTATGTTGTAAAACGTGTATTTCTTTACAACTTGTAATACAGTGACTTTCTCTGTGTTGTTTTGTGTGTCTGTTTCTCCACATATGTGTCATCTACAGATTGCGCCCTGAAGATTAAAACGACCAATATTATTAAAAATAACACTTATTAGGCACCAACATCAGATTGTTGTCACTTGGTACCGGCTGTCCTGATATGTGTTTTCAAACAGTGATATGATATGTGATGTTTACTTTGTTACCCCTGAAACACGGCAGAAAATGGCTCACACGATTGACAGAGTAAGTAGCCAAGTATATAACATCAAAAAACCTGCCTGAATAAATGGCACCCTGACTAAATAGGAAGTGTGTATATGTTACTCAAAGGTTCGCTTAACACACAATAGCGTTCACGGACACTCCTACTGATAACTGACAAACTGTGTTAGAAAATCGATGTGTTTGATGATAAGACAGTTTACTCTCATACTATCAAGATACAAGTTCCTCGGAAACTATCATACCGGTCTATTGTGTTTTGGGTGAGGCGCTCGGTTTGTTACACTGTCTCTTTGTCCACTTCCTGCCAATAGCTATTTTTACATTCACATCCATCTTACCTGTATCACCGTGCCAGGTGTTTTGGTTGACTGATGGAACACGGCAAAACACACGTCACACGTGCACCGACCACTGTCTACTTGTCACACTGCTTTCCCTGACACAGAACACTATCGGCTTCTGTACATTTAACAATCATATCTCACCTGCCCATCGTTGGCAGTCGTATTTTCCTTGGAACCATGTAGATTTTATTGGCAGTTATTGAAAGGTTAGAAGTCGGAGCTCTTTCCACACACAATCTCCATTAGGTCCTACTTATCCACACATTGTTCCACAGTTTGATACCGTTCCATATCTCCACTGTCCGTGTAAAGCAATATTTTATGGTCATAATTCCTCATAGAAGCCGTCAAGAATCATTGTCTGTTGTCAGATAGTTAATTTACGGCACACACCAGACCACATGTCACACAGAATGGCCATCACTCGCTGTCTCTCCGCATAAGGTTCCACCCCATCGTAGCGATACGCTGGTAGAGAGCCCACCCCAGAGGACAGCGGCATAAAATGGGTGGCTTGTACAGGCTATCCCCGCGTGTCTCCTACACTCGGCATCCATTAGCAGCTGTGCCCGCAGGCTGATCTCTGGTCCAATCCACGAAGGCCGATCCCGGGTCTGGTCCTTGATCCAGTCCCTCAAATAACAAGCACCATCAAGGTTTGACTAGTTGGCGGGGAATGGCGGAACACGCACGCCGGAACAACCCGTTGTCGAGGACTCTTTTACTCCTCTTCCTGACGCTCCCAGCTCTCTCTCTCTCTCTCTCTCTCTCTCTCTCTCTCTCTCTCTCTCTCTCTCTCTCTCTCTCTCTCTCTCTCTCTCTCTCTCTCTCTCTCTCTCTCTCTCTCTCTCTCTCTCTCGCGGGTTGTTTACACAAGCGACACAGACACGCGCACACAAGTCCAGACAAACTCACACACTCACACCCGACTCTAGCCTCCTTTAGCCGCGCTGTTCAATACTATCGATGCAATGAGCGCTCATGCTTCTGGCCAGTTACGACACGAGCGCATGTCTTGGGGGCCGTTCAACTTGACAGCTCTCCAGTCCAAAAGGGCGGTCGTCAGTGCCGGAGAACAATCGCTGGCGGCTTAAATCCATTAATAGTCTCAAGTGGGGTGGGCAACAGACAGCAGCCGGAGTGCTCTCTGTCGACCACACGACACTGGCAGGAAGTGAGCAACATGTTGTCACTGTTTGTCTCCGCTTGTAAACTGCCACCACGCTTTTCTAACAACCACAGGCAAGCGCCGGCGTCTTGACGTTATCGCCTCTGTAGATATTGCCAGGCTGCGAGTTTTACTGCGAGGACAAAAGCACAAGTTTTCTCCAGGCGGCCAAATGAATGGATCCCTTGGTGTGCATCTAACCCTCGGTCTTACGTTGCCTGAAGTCACACAGACACATAGAGAGAGGGGGATGTCTTTACGGCTCACACTTTTTGCTATTCCCCTTCTTCTGTTTCTGGCACTGTCTCGCGGCATGCGTGCGGCAAGAACGGTTAAGACGCTGATGAGGTCGGAAGAGGAAATAAGAGAAAAAGGGGTGAAGGTGACGGGTGACAGCGTCACGCACACAGGTCGGGCTACCCTCCCTGACTTCTTGGTTCTGTAGACAGTGGACGCATTCCGAGCACTTTACGCTTTACACGTCCAGGACTTAGGCCACCACGATGGAGAATCATTAATGCCGCTCTTTTTATCACTCATTCTCTTCCATCCCCAGCCCTTTGCTCCAGAATTGAATGGTTTTATTTTCAGCAACGCTTCGCTACAATGTAAAGCTGCCTTCCAATGGAGAACCGTGAAAGGTAGTTGGCCGTTGCTTTTTGCATGTTAGCTGCATCATTTCCTAAAACGTGCCTTTTCGTGGCCACGGCCGGTGGCCCTTTTGAGGGTTCGACGATGGAAACGCTTAATTCTCTCGCGGGCGGACTAAAATAAATGTAGGAAAACTACAGTTGTGTTGCTTGTTGGTGTGTGTGTGTTTGTTTGTTTGTTATTGTTTTTGTTGAGAATGACGTGTGTTCATGTTATTGTTGTTGGCGAGTGTGATGCAGACAACAGTTTAAGGGTGGTGGGACGGTTGGCTGTCTATTGCCTCATATATTGCATTTACCACTTAACCTCTTGCCCATCCATCGCATCACCCCTGGCAAGAAATTACTTTCCATTCCCCGCCCCCACCCCAATACAATTTAAACAAGTCGCGTAAGGCGAAAATACAATATTTAGTCAAGTAGCTGCCATTTTTCAGCAAGACCGTATACTCGTAGCATCGTCAGTCCACCGCTCATGGCAAAGGCAGTGAAATTGACAAGAAGAGCGGGGTAGTAGTTGCGCTAAGAAGGATAGCACGCTTTTCTGTACCTCTCTTTGTTTTAACTTTCTGAGCGTGTTTTTAATCCAAACATATCATATCTATATGTTTTTGGAATCAGGAACCGACAAGGAATAAGATGAAAGTGTTTTTAAATTGATTTGGAACATTTAATTTTGATAATAATTTTTATATATTTAATTTTCAGAGCTTGTTTTAATCCGAATATAACATATTTATATGTTTTTGGAATCAGCAAATGATGGAAAATAAGATAAACGTTAATGTGGATCGTTTTATAAATTTTTATTTTTTTTTACAATTTTCCGATTTTTAATGACCAAAGTCATTAATTAATTTTTAAGCCACCAAGCTGAAATGCAATACCGAACCCCGGGCTTCGTCGAAGAATACTTGACCAAAATTTGAACCAATTTGGTTGAAAAATGAGGGCGTGACAGTGCCGCCTCAACTTTCACGAAAAGCCGGATATGACGTCATCAAAGACATTTATCAAAAAAATGAAGAAAACGTTCGGGGATTTCATACCCAGGAACTCTCATGTCAAATTTCATAAAGATCGGTCCAGTAGTTTAGTCTGAATCGCTCTACACACACACACACACACACGCACGCACGCACATACACCACGACCCTCGTTTCGATTCCCCCTCGATGTTAAAATATTTAGCCAAAACTTGACTAAATATAAAAATCAAAAACAGAAACAGTAACCGAAAACAACAAAGCAATAACGATCACCTCCACTTTCTAAATACAATTTGGACATTGAGGGATTTGCAAGACTATACTTTGTTTCTTTGAATAACGAGGTCAGTCTCCACACCACTATTCCCTATCCATCTCATGTCATGACGAGGTCAGTCTTAACACCACTATTCCCTATCCATCTCATGTCATAACGAGGTCAGTCTTAACACCACTATTCCCTATCCATCTCATGTCATGACGAGGTCAGTCTTCACACCACTATTCCCTATCCATCTCATGTCATAACGACCGGCACGGTTGGCCTAGTGGTAAGGCGTCCGCCCCGTGATTGGGAGGTCGTGGGTTCGAACCCCGGCAGGGTCATACCTAAGACTTTAAAATTGGCAATCTAGTGGCTGCTCCGTCTGGCATCTGGCATTATGGGGTTAGTGCTAGGACTGGTTGGTCCGGTGTCAGAATAATGTGACTGGGTGAGACATGAAGCCTGTGCTGCGACTTCTGTCTTGTGTGTGGCGCACGTTATATGTCAAAGCAGCACCGCCCTGATATGGCCCTTCGTGGTCGGCTAGGCGAAACACCACTATTCCCTATCCATCTCATGTCATGACGAGGTCAGTCTTAACACCACTATTCCCTATCCATCTCATGTCATGCCCAAACCAAACTCCGTATTTTCGTGTTCGCCTGAACTTGGCATGAACCTGACAAGAATGGAATAATTTGGCGCACGTCTGGCAATAGGACCACAGTATATGTGCAATCAGTCTGCACTGACCGATTGCTCTTCATCGCCAGGCGACTTGCCAGAATAGCTGGGGCACGGGTCTGTAATGTTGGCCATTGTTGGCGTTCGTATTTGCCCGAACACGTTTTGCAGCTGCCATTTGCCCAACTCACAATGCGTTGTATAAGATCTGGACGCACGGCTGGTTTTAGTGTTGGTGTGTATTGCTTACCCAACTGAAAAGGCAAACTGTGCAGTCAACTGAACGAAGTTACATTATTGTGTGTGCTCAAAGAAGTTTGCCTTGACTTGCCCAGACAGAAATCAGAATACGTAACAATTCTAATGACTGAAATTTGGAATAAGCAGAATCTCTTTTTCCCTGAGGATATTTATATTGTTCCAAGCCATTTGGTAACCATGTATAGCATGGCGTTGAGATATTAGTGTTGTAGACGTTCTAATCACTCCAATAGTTTTAAAACAATTGAAGAGTTCAGTTAGGACTGACCAAATGGCTATAATGTGTACATGAACAGTTGTTGGTTACAGTTTGTCCAGGACAGATGAACACTTTTATTTTAAAGGTGGAGAATTACGTACCCTGAAGACATTGTATCTCAGATTTGACGAATTTGCGGAATGAGTAGCTTGACCATTACTCGTAATCGGCTGCCGATTCCACACAAAAATATGCCAATTTTGCGAAATAGGAAGGTTTCATTGTAATTAATTGTATGGGAAATAAATTATCTTATCTTATCTTATCTTATCTTAGTTTTCTGTGCATTAGGTTTGTTTCTCTCTTTCTGTCCTTCTTGACGTCTTCTACTTTTCAGATTTGAAAACTAATCAATTCGTTGTAAAACGTTGGTCGCGTCAATCATACGAACTCGGTTTCCACCAGCAAAACCACTTCACATACAAACCACCCCTACACTAAAGTGTATTTGCAATTCCTCATTGTCGGTATCATATTTCTTTGTGTAGAGTTCTACAATGTGTTTAATGTTGTCCTTAACTTAGCCCGAAGTTGACTTCGTGAAGACTGCGCAAAGTAGTTTTTACCGAAAACTCAGCGCCAAAGCTTCGTGCAGTGACCTTCTTGAAGTAGACTTCGGAAGTCAACTTTGCCCAATCAAGATCAGGCTTTTTAAGGGATTCTGCACCCATGGGTTAGTGGAGAAACGATCATATGAACAACCAAAGTTCACCCTTTTCTTTGTGTCACGGCGTGTGCATGCTCTACCATGAAAAATAAACGACGATATCAAAAAACCAAAGTTCACCCTTTCCTTCGTTTCACGATCACTTTCCATGGAACTGCCAATAATGGCAATATAATTTCTCACACGATTGGCAACGGGAAGCCAGAGTATGCGCATCGTTCCCTTGCTGTCGCCCGATTACCCTCCCGCCATCAGGCGCGTTGCCAGCGTGTTGGGCTACTGGCCTGTAGTTGTGGATCCATACTGCATCGAGGTCCCCCAGTCCCTGCCACTTTTTGCCTGGCGTCGCCCCGTAAGCCGCCGCATGGCATAGCTTACGAGATGCATCTTGTTTTATTTGTGCATCTGCTATTTAAAGGTATTGTTCTTCCCGCGTAAACAATGTAGGTCAGCATCTTAGGTGTGGTCAGGCTTTTGCATGGAATAAGACAGTCCCTCTACTTGGACGCATACGAAATATTAACTGTCTTTGCAGGGTTGGGATTTTTGATGAATTACATTTTGAAATGGGGAAACAAAACAACACGAACAATCACATTTATACTTTATTTTTTATTTTGTCGAATTAATTTTTGAACGAATATTAGTAGCTTTTTGTGAAATGTATTCATAAAAAACTTCACTTTGCACAGGGAGAAATGCAGATGTTGATTTTGGGTATGTGACCAAGAAGAGCAATGTTCGTATCCCGTGTAAGAGCCAGGCCCCTCTGGAGACGGTAAGCCGAACTTATTTCGCGGGAAGGGCTGTGTCTTTCACTATGGTTCGGGGTATGCGCTGAAAGCTCGCCATTGGGGACCAGGGTTCAGAATAATCATCGCATCCAGTTTTGCCTCCACTAGAGGCGCTGCCGTAGTATGGTGCTTGTCACGAGAGGGATGCACTTTCACAGCTCCGAATGCACGTGCATGATAAGGAAGATTGAAATTTTATGAAATGCATCTGTTGAGTTCACAAACGTGGTAGAAGTCTCAAGGGGGGTGCACTTTCACAGATATGTATGCACGTACATGATAGGACAGATTGAAGTTTATGAAATGCATCTGTTCAGTTCAGTCAGTAGTCACGAGGGGGATGCACTTTCTCATCTCTGTATGGACTTGCATGATAGGGAAGCTTACAAGGTTTAGACATGCATCTGTGTAGCTCACGTGTGCTGCCGTAGTATGAAAGTCTGCTGAATAGGTCTGTAAATACATGTATATATAACATATCTTATTTCATAATAGTTTGGTTGTAAGATGGCGTTATCGTTTATTATCTGTACTCACGTTTCGAAGATCTGCTAAGATTGAATAGCAGACGTCACACTCATATGTTTGCTTTTATTTGTATTTCTTTCATTTATATTGTATTCATTGATATTTTACTGGCGTAATGCAAAAACAATATATACATAAACTAGGATATTTTTGTTATTGGTTGTAGTTCAGTCCCAAACTTGCCTTAACAACGGAAAGGTTTTTGATTTGCTCCTAAATGGCACAAGACGACACATTTCTCAAAATGGAAGTTCGTTGGCTATTGTTTATTAGCGAATGGCTTTGAAAACGTTCAACAAAGCCAGGTGCACATGGAGATTGTTATGAACCCCAGAAGTATTAACAAATGAAAGTTTATAGCCAAAAACATGCATTTCAACTTGTTGCTCGGTAAAACCGAAACAGAAGATAAGGATAAGTATTCATAGTGTCTTGTGATACACTCATGCACATTTGGGTCGCTTTCTCACTGCGGAAAGCGAGCTGCCACACAGTACGGCGCTACCTTTTGTGTTCCCTGCATGCGTGTATTCCTGTTTCCAAGCCATGAGACTTTTGCTGTGAACTTGGGTTCTTTATCGTGCGTATGTGTGCACACAGGGGTGTTCGGACACCGAAGAGTCTGCACAAAGCTGACTCTGGGAAGTACATCCCTCGCCAAACGTGGGAATCGAATCCACGCCGACAGCGACAACTAAAGCCAGCGCCGCTACCGACTGAGCTACTTCCCCACCCCAACAGGAACAATGACAAGCGACAAGCCAGTACCACTAAGACAGTACCAGCTAACTGTACAGGAAGAACGACGAAGCAGAAATGTCTCCTACCCAACGAAGTCAGTGAATTAGTTGCCCGGCTCCAGACAAAAGGAGCGGTAACTCTATCTATCTCAGCTTGTCGATTTCACATCCGGGTCATTCTAAGACTCAACGCCAGTCGGAAACGGACGAGAGGCTGTTAATACTGTCAGTTCTATATTGGGAAAATTGATGAAGTTGTCCCCACCGGTTTCGTCTGGTTTTGTCCCTATGCCGTGTTCAGCTGTGTCTATATATGGTATGTCTCACATTTTCTTGGCCTTTTCAGAGACTGTCTGACTTTTTTAGAAAGGGTAAACAAGCTGGGGTGAGGACGGGGTGGTGGGGAGGGAGTCAGGGTGTGTTTGGTTAAAGTGAAAGATTTTGTTTGGTTTTCATGACTCCAATTCTTGGTGTGATAGCTTTCCTTGCTCAGATATTTTTTACTTGTACTAAATCGCGGTGCAAACAATTAGTTAGTTTGAGAACTAGATACTTAGTTTTATTCACGACAAGTCTAACGGATCATATAACCTCTTTCTGTTTATGTTATTCGCACCTACGCGCGATGATATTTGCAGAACATGATAGTCGTTTTTAAATATTATCTAACCTAGCTACCTGTGTTTGTAACTCGGAAACGTTTGCAAACATTTGCATTCCTGTACACCGCATTTAAAAATCAAGACGTATCCTATTAGCTGTATAGCTATTGGCGACGATGCACATACAAACAGATGAACTGATTGAGACACTCAATTGCAGTGCAATGGGCATGTTTGCGAACGTTTGCATTGTTATGATTGACAGAGCACATGAGTAAAAGTTCCTTTGGCTCAAACGATATCAGCCAAATATTATTGAGCTTTCAGAAGCGATCTAATCAAGCGAGGCATTGGACAAGTTTTCAAACGTTTGCATGATTGTTGGCAACTGATTACTTCATGCTGACTGTCCCTTTGGCTAGCTGCCATGATATAGGCGAACAAGTATGGCAGGTTTCAGAAGTGACCTAACCGCAAACTATCAGATCAGGTTGTATGCTGTTGTTGTTGGATGGTGTTGTTTGCTGTTATAGTATGTGGCCCTCCATCACGAAATGAGTCACATGTCACCTTTGCATGATTGTCATATTTTTACATTTTCCTAACGAGTTGTTTTTGCTCTATCCAGTGGTGAAAACCGTTTCAGAAAAGAGCGAAAACTGTTTGAGTTATAAGCCTGTGACTAAGGTGACCCTCACACTGTTACCAGACACTCCCCGGACTTATATTAAGCCCAGCGCAGAACCGCGCGAGGTGACATGCGACTCATTTCGTGGTGGAGGGTCACATATCAGCAATACAATAGAGACCTTGAGAAGTGATCCAACCACATAATGGTAATCACTTGCGCATGTCTTCAAATACTTGCTTCACTGCGCATGACAGATCACATGGTTGTGGTTCTTTCTTTGGCTGTATCGACAAAGGCGAAGCAATATAGTGGCTCTTAGGAGTGATCTAACCACAGATGACAGTGACTAAGTGAACATGTTTGCAAACGTGTGCATCACATACAACAGTGGTGTGGCTGTCTTGCTTTAATAATATCAGCTCACATATAAGAAAGCTTTCGTCAGTGATGTAACCACAAAATGTCAGCGACGAGTGGGCATGTTTGCAAATGTGTGCACCACCGATGTCTATTTGGCTGTAATAATGTCAGCCCCCCAAAATATGTAGCCTTTTCGTAAGTGATCTAACCACAGAATATCAGTGACCCGGACAATGTTTGGAAAACCTTCACAGGAGCGTGTTGGGCAAACAACATCCCGGTCCTTCTGCAGACCGCGTCTGGCTGACACAAACGACACCAGCTCGAGATGGACGAGCAGTAGAGCGAGGTGTGATCTCACCCCTCCGACGACTCGAGGGAGGACGCTGTTTGCAAGCCATCACCTGAGCGTGCTACAGATAAATATTGCATGCTACCCCATCACAAGTGCCATGCCATTTGCACGTCGCCTCCGCGTTGGAGAGCTAGCCGTGTAAATTGGCACGGCCCTACAACAAGGAGAGAGTGGGTGTGGTTAACTGTGGCCTGCCTGGCAATCCTGTCACAAGCGGGTGAAAATGTCTTCATGTCCTGGTGGAGCTTTGGCTCCTTCCCCGCTGAACGCCTGAACAAGGGGTGTCGTGAAGGTCTCTGTCAGCGTCTAATCTACATCTCTCTCTGTCAGCATCTACTCTACATCTTTTTCTCTGTCCATTTTCACACAACACTTCAGAACTACGACCGTGAAGACTCTGTCAGCATCAATCCTACATCTTTATCTGTGAATTATTACAAAAACACTTAAAACCTACGACCGTAAAAGTCTAGTTCAGCATCAAACCTGCAACTATCTCTGTCAGCGTATAGCCTACATCTTGCTCTGTCCATAATCACAAAACACTTCAGAACTTTGACCGTGAAAGTCTTCGTCAGCATCAAACCTACTATCTATGTAATCTTAAAATCTACATCTTTATTTTGTCCATTATCACCACACACAAAAATCAAAACAATTAAGAACTACGATGTGGAAACCCTCTGTCGGCATCACATCTACATCTTTATTTGTTCATTATCACAAAAACAACAAAGTTAAGAAGTACAATCGTGAAAGTCATCGTCATTAAACCTACATATTTATCGGTCCACTAATACACAAACACTGAATAACTACGACTGGGAAGTAATCCGAGCTGTGAGAATTGTTCGTGGCGCTTGAATTGGTGGTTATAGCAGTTGACCTTAGGTGTTAAGTACCATGACATATCACTTCCCCGAGTATGTTTCGATAGGTTATGATACACTGATAACAAATAGCATTATAATAATAATTGTCAGTAAGTACTGGTGTCACATGACTGATGTGAACCAGTTGATTGGCTAATGGCGATGCGCTTAAAACTGTTAGCGCACTCTTGGAGTGCGCTAACTTTTCCACAGAGCGTATTCTTCCGCCCTTTACCTAAGCAAGACTGTACTCTTATCCTCATAATTAATTAATGACATGTATAGCTTATATTCTCCACATTACCAAATGACCATAAATTTCCTGCGGCTTAAAGCAGAAGTGTTGTTTTTTATCTGACAGATTCCATGCGCCTGTGCCACAGTGAAGCCCACTGATCTAAAAATAGAACCCGCTGTGTCTAATTTTTCAGTTTCGACTTGCGAAGATTCTTCTCATAATTATGCCGTGTTAGTGGCATGTAGCTTATTATCCACATTACCAAATGATGAGTTAGTATACAATTCCCAGCGGCTAACAGAAAACACAAGTGTTATTCCGATAACGTACCAGCCAGACCAGCATTTGGAAGTCGACTGACTTGATCGACTCTGTCATACGTAGCAGACTACACTGAAATACGAATGCATCAGTTGAGTAAATGAATGGTTTCCGAATTAATATTTCAAGGCAAGAACAATCGGAATCGAAAACGTGTAGGGTTCAGAACGTTCTTACCATGTATAAGACTTATTACCAGCCTGCCTAATGCGTGCAAACTCAATGCAACGTGACGAGCAATTTTTGTTTTTGAAATGAGACTGCAGTGGTTCGATTGCCCTAACCTAGCAGACGACATAAACCACGCTCAGTAAATCAACATGTTGGGCAAATGTGACCGAAAAAACAATGGGGATATAATACGTGTAGGGTTCAGAGCATTATTACCGTTCATATTTAGTACCAGAATCCCCGATGAGTGAAGATACAACACGAGAAACATACCACATTTATTTTGAAAAATGTGCTAACCGTAGACCAGTCCTTGGAGTCATTTCAAGGGGCATCACTCTGCACAGTCAATCCGTCGAACTCGAAGCTCGACTGAAGGTTTTGAATCGCAAATAACTAAGAGCACAGTCCTTTCTCCGAGTTCAAATGAGGTCTCTCTGAAAGATCATCACTGTTTAGCTTAACGCTACACTGGAATTTACCAACAGAAATTAAAGCGTGTGACGAAAGCACGACACACTTCAGACAGCCCACACAAAAGTAGATCTTACACGACCTGACCACACAGTTATGCCTATCCAAATGCGCGTAGCAAAATGTGCGTTTTGAATCTTCCTTTTTCTCTGGCGGTACTGACAATATCGTTATTGAAACAATCCCAGTGCACTAATAAATTTTCTCGATTTGCTCTATAAATCCCTTAGTGCACTGGGATGTATCAATAACAAATTGTAACGTTCGTAACCCCGAAGAGGTTTTTTCTCCTCTCTTCAAAGTTAAAAAGTGTTTATTTAGGTTGGCAAAGCTCCTTCCATGTTTGCTTGTTCCTCTGCATGTTTTTCAAAAATACATAATGATCGTTTTACACACATTTATTGAAAAAAGAAACTCTACAGAAAATGTTAGAGGCCCGTTTGTATCGGCATACACTGAAGTAAGACGGCAGTTTAAAATTAAAAGATGGCAGTCCGTCTCTTAGCTACAATGTTTACTATACTGTTCATGAGGATTTTTGTAAAAAAGGGTTCCAATCCGAGGGCTCTACCATATAATCCTTACCATAGTCTCATGTTCTTACACTTTGGTCCCTGCCTGATCCACAACACTGGGCGAGGGACTAACGTATGGGTGTGCGGTACTGATGGGAGCTGGCTGATAATGACCAATTATCGACCAGTCTAGTGGAACAAACCCTTAATAGATCGCCAGTGTCTGGAACCTAACCTGGCAAATATCAGGCAGAGCCCGAGGGGAGTGGAGGGGGTATCTAGCGGGGGCAGGTTGCCTCCCTTGCATCCACAGACCTTGCTATAAGTGTCATGTTAAAGACAGGGCACTGAACACTGTCTAGGAGTGAAAACACTATAGAACATAAGTTGAGAAGAAGCTTACGAGAGAAGGGTGAACTCTCACAACAGCCCTTGTTAATGTCATGTTGAGGACAATGACTGGAACACTGTCTAGAAGTGAACACGTCACAGTACAGAACAGCTTGACCTCACAACAGCCCTTGTAAATGTCATGTTGAGGACAAGGACTGGAACACTGTCTAGAAGTGAACACGTCACAGTACAGAACAGCTTGACCTCACAACATCCCTTGCTGAGAGAGAACACATTATAGAACAAACGAAGAAGAAGAGAAGAAGCTCACGACTAAAGGTGAACTTGATCTTGCAATAGCCCCTGCAAGTATCATGTTTATGACAAGGACTGAACATTGTCTGAGAGAAAACACATTATAGAACAGACGAAGAAGAAGAGAAGAAGAATAAGGGATAAAATGAAATTGATCTCGCAACAGCTCTTGCAGATGTCGTGGTAAGGACACAGACTGTACATTGTCCGAGAGTGAACACATTATATAAACAAGTCGCGTAAGGCGAAATTACTACATTTAGTCAAGCTGTGGAACTCACAGAATGAAACTGAACGTAGTCCGCCGCTAGTGCAAAAGGCAGTGAAAGTGACGAGCCTGTTTGGCGCGGTAGCGATTGAGCTGTGCTTCATAGCACGCTTTACCGTGACTGTACCTCTCTTCGTTTAAACTTTCTGAGCGTGTTTTTAATCCAAACATATCATATCTATATGTTTTTGGAATCAGGAACCGACAAGGAATAAGATGAAATAGTTATTTTGATCATAATATTTATATTTTTAATTTTCAGAGCTTGTTTTTAATCCAAATATAACATATGTATATGTTTTTGGAATCAGAAAATGATAAAGAATAAGATGAAATTGTTTTTGGATCGTTTAATAAAAAAATAATGTAATTACAAGTTTCCGATTTTCAATGACCAAACTCACTCATTCGTTTTTAAGCCACCAAGCTGAAATGCAATACCAAACTCCGGCCTTCGTCGAAGATTGCTTTGCCAAAATTTCAATCAATTTAATTGAAAAATGAGGGTGTGACAGTGCCGCCTCAACTTTTACAAAAAGCCGGATATGACGTCATCAAAGGTATTTATCGAAAAAATGAAAAAAATGTCCAGGGATATCATACCCAGGAACTCTCATGTCAAATTTCATAAAGATCGGCCCAGTAGTTTAGTCTGAATCGCTCTACACACACACACAGACAGACACACACACACACACACACACACACACACACACACACACACACAGACACACACACACGGACACACACACACACACACATACACCACGACCCTCGTCTCGATTCCCCCTCTATGTTAAAACATTTAGTCAAAACTTGACTAAATGTAAAAAGAAGACAAGAAGCTTACGACAGAAGGTGAACTTGATCTCTCAGCAGCCCTTGCAAGTTTCATTTTAAGGAAAAGGACTGAAAACTGCCTGAGATAGAACACACAATAGAAAGTACAGAACAACTTGATATCGCAACAACAGCCATTGTCAGTGTAATTTTAAGGACGAGGACTGTACATTTGCCGAGAGTGTTCACATTATATAACAGAAGAAGAGAAGAAGCTTACGACAAAAGGTGAACTTGATAGCCCTTGCAAGTATCATGTTTTGGACAAGGACTGAGAGAGAATACATTATAGAACAGACGAAGAGAAAACAAGTCGCGTAAGGCGAAATTACTACATTTAGTCAAGCTGTGGAACTCACAGAATGAAACTGAATGTAGTCCGCCGCTAGTGCAAAAGGCAGTGAAAGTGACGAGCCTGTTTGGCGCGGTAGCGATTGCGCTGTGCTTCATAGCACGCTTTACTGTACCTCTCTTCGTTTTAACTTTCTGAGCATGTTTTTAATCCAAACATATCATATCTATATGTTTTTGGAATCAGGAACCGACAAGGAATAAGATGAAATAGTTTTGAAAACGATTTCGGACAATTAATTTTAATCATAATTTTCATATTTTTAATTTTCAGAGCTTGTTTGTAATGCAAATATAACATATGTATATGTTTTTGGAATCAAAACATGACGAAGAATAAGATGAAATTGTTTTTGGATCGTTTAATAAAAAAATAATGTTATTTACAAGTTTCCGATTTTTAATGACCAAACTCACTCATTAGTTTTTTTAGCCACCAAGCTGAAATGCAATACCAAACCTCGGCCTTTGTCGAAGATTGCTTGGCTAAAATTTCAATCAATTTAATGGAAAAATGAGGGTGTGACAATGCCGCCTAAACTTTTACAAAAAGCCGGATATGACGTCATCAAAGGTATTTATCGAAAAAAAGAAAAAAACGTCTGGGGATATCATACCCAGGAACTCTCATGTCAAATTTCATAAAGATCGGCCCAGTAGTTTAGTCTGAATCGCTCTACACACACACACAGACACAGACAGACACACGCACGCAAACACACACACACACACACACACACACACACACACACACACACACACACACACACACATACACCACGACCCTCGTCTCGATTCCCCCCTCTATGTTAAAACATTTTGTCAAAACTTGACTAAATGTAAAAAATAAGGGATAACATGAAATTGATCTAGCAACAGCTCTTGCAGATGTCTGGGTAAGGACACAGAATGAACACTGTCTGAGAGAGAACACATTTTAGAACAGAAGAAGACACGAGGCTTACGAGAGAAGATGAACGTTATCTCGCAACAGCCCTTGCCCTTGGTCATTTTAAGGACAAGGACTGAACACTGTGTGAGAGAGAACACATTATAGAACAGAACAACTTGATCTCACAACAACAGCCCTTGTCAGTGTAATGTAAAGGACAAGGACTGAACACTGTGTGAGAGAGAACACATTTTAGAACAGAAGAAGACAAGAGGCTTACGAGAGAAGATGAACTTTATCTCGCAACAGCCCTTGCACTTGGTCATTTTAAGGACAAGGACTGAACACTGTGTGAGAGAGAACACATTATAGAACAGAACAACTTGATCTCATAAGAACAGCCCTTGTCAGTGTAATGTAAAGGACAGGGACTGAACACTGTCTGAGAGAGAACACATTTTAGAACAGAAGAAGACAAGAGGCTTACGAGAGAAGATGAACTTTATCTCGCAACAGCCCTTGCACTTGGTCATTTTAAGGACAAGGACTGAACACTGTGTGAGAGAGAACACATTATAGAACAGAACAACTTGATCTCATAAGAACAGCCCTTGTCAGTGTAATGTAAAGGACAGGGACTGAACACGGTCTGATAGTGACCATATTATAGAACAGAACAACTTGATCTCACAACAACAGCCCTTGCCCTTGGTCATTTTAAGGACAAGGACTGAACACTGTGTGAGAGAGAACACATTATAGAACAGAACAACTTGATCTCACAACAACAGCTCTTGTCAGTGTAATGTAAAGGACAAGGACTGAACACTGTGTGAGAGAGAACACATTATAGAACAGAACAACTTGATCTCATAAGAACAGCCCTTGTCAGTGTAATGTAAAGGACAGGGACTGAACACGGTCTGATAGTGACCATATTATAGAACAGAACAACTTGATCTCACAACAACAGCTCTTGTCAGTGTAATGTAAAGGACAAGGACTGAACACTGTGTGAGAGAGAACACATTATAGAACAGAACAACTTGATCTCACAACAACAGCCCTTGTCAGTGTAATGTAAAGGACAAGGACTGAACACGGTCTGATAGTGACCATATTACACAGCAGAGCAAGTAAAGAAGTATTAGAGAGAGGGTCAACGTTAACTCTCAGCAGCCCTTGTTGGTGCCATGTTCAAGGACAAGGACTGAACACTGTCTAAGACTGGAACAATT
This sequence comes from Littorina saxatilis, assembly GCF_037325665.1. NCBI lineage: Eukaryota > Metazoa > Mollusca > Gastropoda > Littorinimorpha > Littorinidae > Littorina > Littorina saxatilis. The sequence goes on along the minus strand of NC_090250.1, from coordinate 53,908,809 downwards.
ATAGAACAGAAGCAGAGAATACGCTCAACAGTGTGGGTGACCTTGACCTCACAACAGGCCTTGCTAGTGTCATGCTAATTGAGGACAAGGGATTAACACTGTCTGGGAGTAGTAAACCAGTGGCAGAAAGTTGTAGAGAAGAGAAAGGAAAGCTTGACGGGAGGGGTTGCCTAGGTCTTACAACAAAGATAGCTACGTTGACATAAGAGGGATGGGCACTATCTAGGAGCAAACACATTGTGTGAAAAGGAAAACCCTGGGGAAATGAAAAGTAGAAGATGAGGGTAGACCTGATGTTACTCCATAATTCGCTAGTGCAATGTCAAAGAAAGGGTACTGACAATTTTCTGGATGAGCAAATTGCAGAAAGGGACGTGAACAAGAGAAGAGAAGGAAGAGAATGACAAATGTATAGCAGAAAACAACAGGGGCAGTTAATCTCGAAACCCACCATGCCAGTGTCACGCTAAAGGAAGAAGTCTGACAAAAACTGTCTGGGTTTGAACAAATAATGATTGTAGAAAAGAGGTAAATAGGAAACAAGGAATTTAGGAGCGACGTCAAAATAGAGGGTAGACCTGGTCGCTATTCAGACCTTGTTAGTGTCTCGTTAAAGGAAGGGGATTGAGGATCGATTATGGGAGTCAATTAGTTGTAGAAAATAGGTAATGCCGAGGATGAGACGAGAGAAGCGTGGGGAAAGAGAGAGACGAGTGTGGATTGATCTCAACGCACACCTCCTTGTGTCATGTTACAAGAAGGGGACCAAGCAATGTCTGAGGGTGAACACATTGTGACAAAGATGAGAAACAGCTGAGGAGGGAGGTCGGGCTTGGTGTCAACACACACCTCCCTAGTACCATGTTACAGGAAGGGGACTAAGCAATATCTGGATGGGAACAAATTGTGGAAAAAAGGAGCAAGAGAAGCAGCTGAGGAGAGAGGCTGGGCTAGATGTCAAAACACACCTTGTTAGTGTCATGTTAAAGGACAAGGACTGACTCTGGAAGTGAGCACATTCTAGAAACTGAAACTGAACTTTATTACCCCCCCCCCCCCAACAAAAAAATAAAAAATAAAAAAAAATAAAAAAAACAACTTTGTTCCGCCTCACAACGGAACAAACATTTGATACAACCCAGAGCTCTAAGTTTGTTTTGTTAGAAAAGGAGGATGAGACAGAAACTTCAGGGATAGGTTGAACGTTTTTTTTTTGTTTTTTTTAAACATTAGTATATTTCAAGGTCGCAGCTTTAGGTGTGCGCAGAAAGTAGAAGTGGAACAACAACTGAAAGAGATTAGGAAAAGATGAGGATTAGACAAAACTTTAGAGAAGGTAACAAAACCAACAAAATAAACAACGAGTAGTGTACTCGAGTTGGGTACCGTTTAGCCTATATATGTACAACATACCATCAAGAGTTGGGTACCGTTTAGCCTATATATGCACACCATACCATCCAGAGTTGGGTACCGTTTAGCCTATATATGCACAACATACCATCCAGAGTTGGGTACCGTTTAGCCTATATATGCACAACATACCATCCAGAGTTGGGTACCGTTTAGCCTATATATGCACAACATACCATCCAGAGTTGGGTACCGTTTAGCCTATATATGCACAACATACCATCAAGAGTTGGGTACCGTTTAGCCTATATATGTACAACATACCATCAAGAGTTGGGTACCGTTTAGCCTATATATGCACAACATACCATCAAGAGTTGGGTACCGTTTAGCCTATATATGCACAACATACCATCAAGAGGAACAACACGACGAATGAAGAAAGGCCATAAGTCAGAATGTGCAGACTAATGCCTCAAATACGCCTTTTGTTTCATCTCCGCTATTGCACGACATCAGATATCAGGCTGCAAGGGGTTTCTCTGTTTGCATCTAGGCAACAACAGAGACGCTGAGCATTAAATCACTTGTGTGTCCGTCTTTTGCGTTTTTCAGTGTTCTAGAAAACTCAGTGTAAGTCGCATAACATCCCTTCGAGTTATGAACTGAAAACAACTAGTAGGTGAAACTGAAATCATTGTCACATTTTCAGTTTTGTTTAGGTTCAGGTCGATGTTTACACCCAAATGTCATTGGGTTTTTTCCACAAATTTGAAGAAAAAAAAGGCTAGTCTGCTGTGTGTATACAAGTGCACAACTCTGAGCCCTCTCAGTTGAATTCACACACACGTGGGTGCTGTACTTCTTTGCATTAAGAAATGTCACCGTTCAAAGCTTAGAAAGATCAAATGAAACCGTTTGAGATCCCTTTCGTAAAAAGAAAGAAAATCCAGTATGCAGGGTTTTCGTGGTACACTGTCTCAAATGTCAAAGCATCAACGTCAACTGAATACAATTGTACGAGAAAACAGAACAGAGAGAGACATGAACGTCTACTTTTCAGTCAGTCGTATACTTTGCTAGACCCCAATGACTACAACTAGGAACAGTTGGTGGCGGTGTTCTGACCTTGACATGTCACCCGTGCAATGAATAATCCAATAGGGAAAGAGGAAACACAGGAGACAGACATTTCCATTTCTCGTGTGCCATTGAAAAGCTGTCAAAAATGTTGATAGGGATTGTTTCTGCTGCTGCTGCTGTGTTTTTGCTTTTTTTTTTAATTGTTATAATTACCATTTTTATTTATACTGCTGACGTGGCAGGGTCAGAAACGGTGCCTGGGTCACGTGATGTGAGCGTTCGCTTGAGTTATTGATCCTGATTGTTTGTCTTTTTATTATAGTATCAGGCTCGCCAAACGCGCAACATTGGATGACTATGGTAATAAAACATTCAGTAAAGCAGAAGACGAACAAGAACAAGTATACTAGAGATTACTGTGTGTGATACATGAAATGTGATATGAATGCTGTTTTTATATGTTACACTCTTACTTTCTGCCTATGTCTTAATCCCAAGCGCAAGACAAATTCTTCTATGTGAAAATTGAAGCCAATAACATTTGAGTTGAGTTGAGTTGAGTTGAGTTGAGTTGAAAATAAAGAGTCGAACGTTACAGTAAGCCATACACGTTTCACTCTTGTCTAGACGATCTACAGCTGCCTTGTGAATTGACAGAACAAGTCTTGTTGATAAAATATGAGGGCATTCACTAAAATAACAATGGAACCGAAAAAACAACTGGTAAACAGAGGGAACAGAAGCGTCGGCTTTGTTGGGATTCCGATTACGTGAAGTAAAAGATATGTGAGCGAAAGAAGCCCATAGGCGTCATACTGAGAAGAAGTTATTGTATTCCTCGCCTGGGCGAGCTCAGACGTCTGAACAAACATTTGATAAAACCTGAAGCTCTAAATTCGAGTACACAGCGTTTTGTCACTCAAGGGCGAGCAAACATTATTTGTCACAGTATGAGTGTGTGTGTGTGTGTGTGTGTGTGTGTGTGTGTGTGTGTGTGTGTGTGTGTGTGTGTGTGTGTGTGTGTGGGTGGGTGGATGTGTGGGTGGATGGGTGGGCGGGTGTGTGTTTGTAGTGTGTGTGTGTGTGGGTGGATGGGTGTGTGTGTGTGTGTGTGTGTGTGTGTGTGTGTTTGCGTGTGTGTGTGTGTGTGTTT
>NC_090250.1:53897720-53900220 GCF_037325665.1 Littorina saxatilis | reverse complement strand
GCATCGCGATCGTCACAAAAAGAAAGAAGCGATGTAAAATATGATGTGCAAAGGGCCAGCAAACAATGGCAGAGCGCGGATACCAGTTAGTCGCTTTTCACGGAGAAACACAGCGGCCAGTCCAGGTTTTCTCGAGTCAAGTGTTTCAGCGGATCAATAGAAGAAGCAACGGGGAGACGGGGGCGCAGCGCACTAAAATAAAATCTGCCCTGATGGTGTCAGGATGGATACGACATTGTATTCTGAGGAGATCTCTTTTCAGTTTGTGTTTGTTTGTTTCTCTTCAGGCCGTAAGATCTATTTTAAAAGGGAAACGACTTGGGGTTAAACGAACTGTCTTTCTGTTATGCTGTGATGTTTGTGGCATGAACGTCCAAGCAGGGGTGTTTCAACTTACACTTGGCACAAAAAGTTAAGAGTTATTTAAGCAGGTGAAAAACAGATCTTCCCATGTGCATCCGCTTCTGACCGATACACTGATGCTCAAAATGTGGGCCATATCCTTGAAACATGTCACGTTATAAACCTACCAGCATGTGAGCACAATAGCAGGACGTTCATTAACCAACGTCGTGTGGTAAAAACATGGCCAAAGCTCATTTCTCAGAGAAAGCTCAAATCAGTTGATGAAACTGTTACTGCAAACATGATGAACAGTGTAACGACTGGTGCAACAAAAAGGTTTCAGAAACTGCATGACATTGGCCAATGACTTCTTTATTTGCTTGGAAGAACACGTCTGTCTGTTTCTGACGTGTATCCAATACGAGAGCCTATATTTTGCATTCCCAATGCAACTTTGAAAACCAGAAAAACAGAAAAACAGAAAACCAGAACATGGATACAACTTTCGGTTATCATAAGCGTACACTCCGCAAACTCAGAGCTGCCAGTATCTCAGCAGCTCAACCTTCCCATGTGTGTGTTGCAGGTTGGAGGGGTTTCCTGGCCCGGATAGGCCTCAACAGTCACCTCTGGAACCATCAGACCAGGCACTCAAGCAAGCTATGAATCTGCGGTCATCTTCGACAACGTATGTCCGTTTACCATTTCGTCACGCTCATAAGATAATTGCCTATGTCATTTTTTGATTTTTTTGAGAAAAACGCAAAACAACTTCTTTGGTTTCTGAACAATCTGCCTATCTCATTTTAGTTATACGTTGCAAACTGCCTATCTTGAGTAGTTACCACGGGGTAAACGTGAGATAAAGAGCTGACGGCAACATTTTCAATCAGCAAAACTGCATAACAACCCACAAAGAGCTGTTGCATACCTTCCCATTTTCAAAACAAGTCTTCCTGTATCATAAAAAAGTGCCTAACTCAAGAAACGAGATCGGCAGTTTTACTTACGTTACCGTGGCAATGGTTTCCGATGGTCTGAGAGTGTGTACTCTCTAACACATGATAGATACCCTTCCAGTAGCTTCCCTTGTAGTTTCACTACAGAAATGCCTAACACTGAGCTAGGTATTTTTCTTATGTGCGTGACGATTTTGTTCTCATCAATGAAAGACTTTGTGTTTCCGAGAAGAGCGCAAAGAGGGGGTGGCTTGATCGACAAAACAACATGCACAATATAGGGCCCCCTCCCTTCAATCCAACCTGACTGCAGATGTCTTCCTCAATTTTGTGAGCAAAACAAAACAGACGTAAGTGCTGATTCGTGTATAGAGGCAATTTATCTGATTAGTAACAAAAGCGGTTTTGCAAGCATTGCGTATTCACAAAGTAATTTTGCCAACGAGTAGTGACAGTTCTTAAACCCTAATGGGAATAAACATGTCCCTCTGTTTTTCCTACGTCAGAATCAATAAATGATCCTCTGATAAACTTAAACCTGGATCAATCTGTGTTGAAAGTCCTCCGGACAGCAGGAATTAGCTGGGGAAAGGATTACTTGGGAGGGTATGTGATGTTCTCGCTACTTTCTTCTTTTGTGGACAAAATATTTCTTCTAGGCAGTCTGTAACAAGGTTTAAGGTTGTAAGTCATGTCCAAGCCCTTATTCCTTCATAGTCACGCAAACGCTGACCTACGTTTCTCATTGAAGATATGAGTCATCCTTACAACCGGAGTAGACGATTTTCGAAAATAACTCCGTCGGGTATGTAATGGTTGTGAAAGAGTGAGCAGCCTTGCTTTTCCTCTGACAAATAACTTCACACGTGCTACTGTCCTCGTGTTTCCCACACACCCCTCGCTAGTGATTGGCCCCTCCAATGTTTGTCCGAGTAAAACACACGGGTAGTCACTCATTCACAAACCATACAAACTCGACACTTATTTTTGGAATTAGTCTATTCCCAAGAGTGGTAACGACTTGAACATGTATAGAATCTTCTTCCGCTGAAATAAGTCTCGCTATTGTCTCATTGTTGTGAATAATGGCAATTTTGTGGACAGAAGTTTTCTCCCAAGCATTATTTATACAGCTTAAGATTGAAAGGGGCTAAAGTGCCCAAGTAAAGTCTAAACTATGAGGAAGCTGAATAGAT